>NW_017534919.1:471401-498924 GCF_001853355.1 Bactrocera latifrons
CACTGATATTATTTTCTATATACATACATATTTCCATGCACATATGAATGAGCTCGCCTTCGGAGCTTAATCATCGTTTCACGTGTTTACGTCACAACAAAACAAATCCTTTTTAACACGCGTTTGAAAACACTTCGTCACTGCCAGAGCTTTCATTTTGGTTTAACTTATTTTTCCCCCCCTTATACAATCACTTTTATCCTTGCACATTGCTGTCGGTGAATGACTGTCGCACGACGTAACGCCTCCACCAATTTGTCTGTGCATATTTCTACAAATATTTATGCATATGTGTGAGTCTTTACGAGTAAATGATTTTGTGTGGCACAAATACGTACCACTTATACTGTTAATTTATCCTTGCCATTATTTTTTGTAGCCACTATCCTTTAATGGTTTTAGGACACACATACACACTTATAGTCTTGAAATGTTTGTATGTGTGTGTAGGCAAGGTTACATATAGTGAATGTTCTGTGTGTTGCCACAAATGCATTTCCATTTATTTGCAAGTATATGTATTGTATTACACATGCTCACATACATACATATAGGTGTATGTGTGGGTTTGTAAGTAGGTTATGCATTTAAATTCTTTTGCGTGCCGTTATTACCATATATTCATAGTATATCTAAACTGTGCGCCCACTCACTTACGCCCACTCGACAATATACCCTTGCCGTATTAGTTGCATACTTTATGCACACACTGTATGCATTGCTTTGTAGTGGTATAGTGGTATACAAATTAAGCACCCTACCACTCATTACTTATACGCCAACTCACTCGCTTACCCACTCAGTCGCTACTCAACAGCACTTCACTCACTCGAAACACCCCAGTATCCCGTTCAGCACACTTCCTCCTCTCCGCTCCCCTTCCTTGTTTCAAACGTTTGCACACTGCACGCCTTGTAGTCGGTTTTCCATTCACTTGTCTGCTTCGGCTGCAAAAACTCGTCTATATTCACTGCAAGCCTTTTGTGCATAGTTGCCAGATTGTTGGCAATTGTAAATACTTGTTGCGGTTTGACTTTATTTCGCTTTTTTGTTTTGTAAATAAATATTTACAGTGGCTATCAGCAAACATTGAGTTCGGCTCGTAAAATTTGGTTGTATTTGTTGTGGTTTTCGGTAGTTATTGTCGTTTATTTATTTTGATGTGGTAATGTTTTTGGTAGTGCGTACAATTTTCGGTAGTAAATCTATTTGTGATTTGCTGCAAAATGCAATTTAATTAAAATAGTGGTTGCAAGCGTCAGCACAGTTTAGTGATTAAGCAAATTGGTTAATAGAAAATGTGTCGAATGGTAAATACTAGAAGATGGTTAGCAATTAGGGGTGCTTGAATATAATTTTGAACGCTTTTTCTTTCATTGTTGCCGCTAAAGTTTTTAGAAAGTTTCACATCTAAAAGAATAGTCCACGAGCAAAACCGCCATCTTACAGCTTTGTGAATATTATTCCGAAATAAAAATTGTGCTTTAGAAAGATTTGCATACATTTTGAGCATGTAAGGTAGGGCTAAGTTTAGTTAAAAATGGTGAAGTAGTTCCTGAGATATAGGATTGCCCCTAAAATTGTGCGGTACCATGCCCTTTGTTTAGGTTTTACACCCTACCATCATGGTTAGAAATTTATTGCATTATTCAGTTGTCGTATTTTTAGTGATAACCATTATCTGATTCATGAAATCTGCAAGTTTGGCTGATTTAGCTTTAGCTGTTTGGAAAATATGTGCATTAGGGTGGGTAAAAAAAAACAAAAATTACATGCTTTTTTCGCTTCGAATTCCGAAAAATTGGTTTATATATACATTGAAGTAAGACTCTCCAATTATGAGCTATTAATTGTAATATTATAATTCGCAGCCTAATGGTTTCCTATTTTTTTAATATCAGATAGAAAAATTCATATCTCGCTTAGAACTACTTAAAAACAATATTTTGTTTCAGGGATTGGGTAGGAAATTGAATGTTCTACAAAATGGTCTTTTTTTTGGTAAATCTTGCCGTTTTAAAGATATGCTATAAACGATTGAAGATTGGCTATCTTAAGGTAAATTCCTTGTTGATAGTTTGGCCGGTCGGGGAGAACTCGGAGTGCACCATACCCCGATAAGCGAAGTGAATTGTCAACATAACCTTAATTTTTGAGCAGCCTTGATGTGTTTATTCGCCTTCAGCTCATCTTTGCCACGATTTTCTGCCGATTGATCGTCTGTTTCCGGGCCGTAAGCTTAGATCCAAGACTCATTACCAGTAATAATACGCTTCTGGTAGTCGGCAAGCATTGTTGCACAGACAACGCGACGCTGTTTTTCGAAAGAATTTAGTGATTTTGGTGATTTCATTTTTCTAGGGCCTAAATGACATTTCGAATTGGTTTTCGATTTTGAAGCGCCAATTCCTTTATATTATTGACGCGCTGATCATCATGTAATGCATGGGCGTCTTGGAGGTGGTTCGTCGCCAATCAAACCAATCAAAATTGCCACAAACAATTATCATCGAAAACTTTACCAACATTCTGAATGTTTTGGCAACAGAAATTTGATACCACGCACAAAATTTAATAGAACATTTTTGTTGAATAATTTCACTCATCGCAAAATCGCCGAATGCACTTTATGTACTTCAGAAAGACAGGCGTCACTGATAGTCATACCAACCTAGAAAAAAAATATTTGGACCAATTGTGTTTCCAGGCGAAATATTAATTAAAAAGTCTTACTATTTTTTTTTTTTTCATAGTAGTAAGTTAAACGTTTACGAAATATCCGTTATCAAACATCAATGCCAAGGGCAACATGTTGCGAGAGTAGAGTAAAGTAGAGAAATAAAATAGCATAGTGATATGAAAAAGTTCAGTGAGCAGTTTCCATTTTATTTTTTTATATTTACCTATTTTGCCAAAAGTCAACAGAGCTGGCTTTTTCAAATACCGAGTCTTCTTAATATAAATTTTTTTTGCTTTAGTAGCATAAAATATTTTATGAATATTGTATTTTTTTAATCCTACCATATTTATATTATATTAAGTTTTGTCAAGTTGTGTTGTTCAAATATGATTAAAAATTAATCATTGAAGCTTGCAATCAAGTCGCTGAGATCAATTTCTAGAACAAAAACCGTAAACTACAGCTTTTAAAATGATGCTGTTCTGTAATGATACGATTTTTGTTTTTGTCAAATTGAATGACAATAGTAGTCAAACTGACAACAAAACAAAACGGATTTCGTTCCATGTCTAGAAAAATCGTTATGCCACATTTCTGGAACAAAATGGCAGCCTGTTGAAAATGTCACATTATGCTCATTTATGTATAATAGAATGTATATAACATCGATATCAAGATTGTACAATTGTCAAGTTATCGCCATTAAAGATGACATAATGAAACGTAAATTTCCATAAGCAATCACTATTTGATTGAAATTGAAACGTTGTTTTAAAGTATATAGAAAAATAAATTTTTACAATTGAAGCCTTTGATATTCAAGAACTTTTATATAATTGTATCGATATTGAGGCATTGCACCTTATTTTTAGTACAATTATGATTTCTATAGAAACAGAAATAAAAGTTAAATTTTTTTAAATATGTATGCATTCTAAATAAGTATTGGCTTAATTTATAAGAAGTTCAAAGTATTTAGGAAAAGTTTCAAAAGTGCTTCGTGGGAGTAAACAATCCTATTTTCTACTAACAAGTGTCTAAATATACATAAATGTATCTGCGTGTAAGAATGTAAGTATTGTTCCTTATAAAATCGCTTTAAATCACCATAAAATATATAACGATATAAAATATGTGTCTATCTTTTTCTTATCGTACTTCACATACTTAAGTGCATGTATCTTAAAAATGTTTACAAATTAATACCAGAAAACATTGAATCACCTTCAATTAAGTCATCGACTTATTTAATCCGCTAAAATGTTTATGTTTTTAAATTATTTTTCTGATAAGATAAAATAATCAAGCTCTCAGCTGTTTGAATATAAATGTATATAGCACATATATATGTGCATATGTATGTATATGCTTGCATACTTTGGTGAAGTATCCTATTTAAGTACTGGGGAAAACCGCTCATAATTTGTTCAGCATTTAGAATTAGGCTGTTTAGTTTAAAAATACGTAAACTAATTTAATTTCCTTTACATTTTAAGGTATGGTCCTTACGAAGTTATTACTGAAAGTTTTAAAATTTCTGTCTAACTCAGATATTACAGGTATTAAAAAATAATATTGAATTAAATATTTTTTGACATTACCAAATTCTGGTTTCATTGAGCTTTGCAAATATGTTTATAATACTACTGTGGCTTTTGTAAGGCTTTTTAATCCAAATTTCGCGTGAAAACCCATTCGTTTTTTAATGTTGGTATGGCTGTTAGTGACATCTGTGCCAAATGTCGCATCAAAATAATCATGAATGTTTAGTACACGCTTATGTTTCCGCATTACATAAAGTGAATTCGGCGATTTTAACGATGAGTGAAATTATTCAACAAGGAAATTCCATTAGATTACGTTCGCGGAATCAAATTTCTGATGCCTTCATATCATAATTTTAACAAACTAAATTAAAAATAAATGAGAATACAAGTTTTTAAAACGTCGCAGTTAGCTTCCGAATTTAGACAATTAGCAATTTATTATAAAATTATGTTAATTTGTATTTGACCAAACTATCCATAGCTTTCTTTCGATTTTTTTTTTCGATAAATATTAAATTATTCCGAATTAATCTTTACTAGTTTTGATTTGTATATCTGTTTCAAACATTCCTTTTTTGGGCACGTGAACAAACTAAGTATTTATATAAAACATTTATTAACGTAAACATGTAATAATTAATGTCTCATTTAATTTCTAATTGCCTAAATTAAATGATTGCTTCCATAGATAGTTTTTATATATTTGTTATATTATATTTATATATTTAAAACTTTCTTTTATTTCTTTACGAACGCATGAAAATTTACGTTTTTTATACCCTAAGTTTTTTTTAAATTTTCACAAATTTTTGAAAAAAATAGTGAACCGCTGGTCTTATTGAGACATTTTTAAGGAAGAGTTGTATGAAATTAAATTTCGGATAAAAAGGGTCTTAAGGGATCGTCTCAGTGTGACCCTCCGAAAAATCCCAAATTTTCGTGCTTTTTTTTTAATTTGGAAATTTACTAATCGGTCTGGTCTTTATTATATATAAGTACATTCATGACGAATACAATTTTGTTTTTCATGTTTATTTATTGGGTGCATAAAAATTAAATAAATTGTTGAAATGACAGATAAAAAAGGTTCTGTACGATGTCCACGATTGCGGCAGCAATTTTGATTTAAAACAAAAATTTCAAAAAGATTATTCATTTATAGCAAAGTCGCTATTGCGCTATGGAAGCTTTTTTTTAATGACTTTGACAAGATGGAGGCGGTTTGAACAAAAAGTATCGAATGTGGCCAGATTGTTGACAATTTTTCATAAAAAAAGTAGGAAGATTTCAAAAAAAAAAATGCTTCGATGGCTATAGAAAATCATGTTAAAAATGTGCTAATATTATATAATAAATATCTTCAAAACTCTTCCTTTGAGAGTGGAAAACGTGTTGAAAAACACCATTCTAAGAAAAACGCATTTAAAGATTGGAATATGTTTCCCACTCTATTTCCTTTTTACAAGAAAGCTATAGCGTGTGACCGTAATATTTTAATTTCGTTTCCAAAATTTGGGAGAATGTATATTATAGTGTATACTATCCGTTAATGTAACAAAGAAAAAATCGATTCCTCGAATATTTCACACTGAGACGATGCCTTAAGTCTCAATCAAAATCTTTTTTCAATATAAATGCTAAATTTTCATGCCTCAACGAAGAATGTTAAATATTTTTTATTTTTCTTAATTTAAAAATTTTTCTTAACAGCAATATTTTCGCTCCCCTACTGTTATTACACTTGTAAAGTGTATAAAGTATAACTGCAACACATTGAAAAGCTTTCGTCATGTCTCACATAAAATATCCATTTGGCCAGAGGGAAAAGACACTTATACCTCGAAGTATGATTATTTCATTACAATTGGCCCCATGTGTATTGCACGCGCACACACTAAACCGACAAAATCATTTCAATTTAACCATTCAAACACTCAATTTAAGTACAGCAAATAATTCAAACTTCACTTGAAACGTTATGCCATACAAGCGGGCAATGCAAGGAGCAGGAACTCAGCGATCTACTCACTCATTGAGCGAACGACGTGAATTCATGTCCGTCATTTATCATTTTCATTAGTATGGCAACGTATAAAAGCAGGCAGCGGGGACCGAAGCTTAAATGTATTTGTAGGTATACATGTAAGTATATGTGTGTGAATGTGCGTTGCTCGCGTGTGAGTATGCGTAGCATTTGAGCACCATCAGCAAACACTTCCAACCACTCATGTCATTGTCGACCGTTCGTCCACCGCGCGTCTCTTAGAACGCCCTTGGAATTACTGCTGTGCGTTGCAGTTTTTCGCCATTCCCCGCGCCAACCGCAACCCCTCAATATAGCTGTTTTTTTTTTTTTGCAAAATTCACATACTTTACTTGTTGTTTTGTGAAAATTAAGCGATACATGGTGCTGTGATATCCTTCGTGTTTTAGTTTTGAACTACAAGTGGATATAGGCAACTCTTCGTCTTGGCACAAACGCAATGCGGCACTCACACACACATACCTCTTCATAACCGAGCAAGTAACTAACTAACCTAAGCAGCTGACTGTCGTGGTTTGACTTAAATGCCTTACAAATAGTTATAGGTTATGCACTCACATGCTCAAAATTGCACACACTCACGTAGGCACACAAACACACACTCAAAAGCATGTCTTATGCATTTGTGTCTATACGTTGGAATTATGTGTGAGTGTGTGCCTTTGCTTTTCTTCTTGTGTAATTCGCTCACCGCGCACGTCACTTGAGACTGCACTTTCGCACTTGACCCCTCCTCGCACACACACACACATACCAATCCCTACAAATTATGTACACATGCCTGCTCTTTATTTACACGTACTTCCTAACCTACCGTTATCCAACACCAAAGTCAACAATGACAATAGTTATCACTTGCACAATCTCGGTATGTCACACACACACACGCATTCATGTGTCCCTTGCATATGCGTCCTTCTGTGCTGCGTTGCTCCTTTCGACCTTTCTTCTTCGGTCCGCTTCGGTCTTCGTCGCCGTAATGTATATAATCAAGCCTTCGGCGAAGGTGTCACTGCTGTTTCAAGCAGCTGCCGTGCTTGAAGCATTTATTAATATACATACATACATACATGCATATGTGCTGTGGCAGATTCTTGCTACTTTGATGTGCTGTCAACGCCTGCCCACACACAGCATCATGCGATCATTCGTGTCTGCAACATGCAAGCTGCTTAAGGTGACCCAGTATGGGTATTTTATGTTTATACCTTGAACAGTTTCTAATAAGTTTGCTACTAAATTTGTTACACCCAGGAGGAAAAGTCGAAGATCTTATAAATTATATAGCTGTCATACAAAGTTATGGTTCTACATTAAGTTCTTTTACGGAAAATTTTAAATTGATAAGATGTCTCTTTTCACAATCTTCCGAGAAATTGCTTAGATCAAACATTTTGCTGGGATTATTGTCCTGAATAACGCTACAATCTGTAAATAAAATATTGAGGCGAGGAATCTTCACGATTTCTTTCTTTAAGTGCTAAAGCTAACCTACTCACAACTCCAGACTCTTCTACGGATCAACCTAATTCAGTATTACTTTTTGGGTGTCTTAAAAAATATTTAAGTCTCCTCTATAGCACGGACTGACGGACATCTAATTTGCTCTATATGTCATAGTTTTGTAATGATTGACTGTTACAGTTCTCAGTATACTGACACATGAGTGCCGTTAAATTTTGCACCGTAAAACACCATCGAGTGTAATTTTAAGTTCTTCCCTTGTACTTAAATAGCGAAGCCAGCCAATAAAAGAATGCATGCTCAGAGTCTTCAAAGCACTCTGAACACGCCGGACAATTCGAACTAATGTCATGCTAGAATCTGTACAGGTAGCTTCTAAAGCAACCATATCCACTTAGTATTTGGGTTAGATGAAAATTCAGGTCCCCATGTCGTCTATCCACGAATGGATGCCCGGTATCAGTATCTGGGCTCACCGTCCTTTGTGTGAAGTGTGCCACTTGTGAAGGGTGTTTAGCTTCATTGCAATCGAATCTAACGTTTTTCCTTATTCATAAATACACACATACATACGTACACTCTTTCACATAAATTCGTTAACAGCTTTGCTTTGGCATGCAAAACTCATTAGCCACCCCCCGGAGATTGGTGTATGAAATTCGATTTTGTCTCATTTTCAGCGCTGTGTTATCACTTTCTACACAATTTTCGCAAACTAATCAAACTAATTATATAGAAGTTAATGTGACAGTTATACAACACTTTCGGCACTTTACTTTAATAACTTAATTATACCCTGTTGGCATGGAAAATGAGAAGTGGCATTAGTTTGGTGACAGTGTTCATCCAAAGAGCGCTGCGGTGATGATAGGATCAAAGGAAGCGTTGAGTGCCACAAGATGCAATTTTAATATAAATAATATTTACTAGAAAGCAAAGGCTTGGAATCTAGAATTTGCTGGAAGAGTGGAAAAATTATTATAATTTTTTTTTTATGTATTCATATATAAGTTTCTGTATTATCCAAAATTCTGCATCCATTTCAGCGAGTCATAATCCAATTTCTTCAATATTGGCAAGTAGAAGCCATATGTTGGAATTGAAAGCAACTTTTCTGACGCACTAAAGTCAAAATTGTTCGCTAAATCGTTTTTGATTAATTTTCTATAGACTTATGTAGAAAAACCTTCTTAACTATGCTGAAATAGATTAAATTTGACATACTTCTAAGTAATTTTAAGTCAACGGAGAGTTATTTGCTTTACTCAAGTTTTTTGTTCGATTGACCATGCTGCTGTTGGAGAAATAAAAGAAAGCTACTCCATACTAGACTTTTCTGTAATTTTCAGTCTCAGCACTTATTCAGCTTGATTGATTGWTTGCTGAATAAAGTGTTGAATATTAATGACCTTCCAAATTTTTGGTGTTTACCGTCTTCACCACTGAATTAAGTGTTGATGGCGTCACTTTATTTATTGAAGGTGAGGAGAGAAGAAGACCATGCTAAAGTTTTGTAGAGTGCGCAAATTGATAAATAGTCCAAAATTTGATCGTGGTTAACCACCCAGGATTCAATAAAGATATCAAAGCATTACAGATTGAGGACAACAATACATATCAATACAGATATTTTATTTCTCAATTAAGTGGTGACGACTTGTTCGACCGATTAAGGTTTGAAATAGTTACAAGATAGAATACTTACTTTTACTTTTACATTTATTTTTTCTTCCTCTTCTACCGACCCCATAGCCAAATAATTTTAAGAAAAACTGTGGCGTTAATAGTCCACGGTCAAATAAAAATTAGTTTTTCAGACATGAATACGAATCTTTGCACACTTCATTTTGTCCCTAAGAAGTCGTTCAGTTGTCAGAACCAAATTCTAAATCATATCCTTGTATGAAAACCTTTTTATTTTACAAGATATCTTTACGAAGATTCAATCACTAAAGCATATAGCTGCCATACAAATTGACCGATTAAAATCATCTCTTTTGTATAAAACTTTTTTATTTTTGAGATATCTTCATGAAATTGGCATATATGATGGTCCCAGGCAATGCTAGAATCCCAGAATAAATTGTGCAGATAGAACCATTATAGTATCTAGCTGTCATACAAATTGACCGATTAAAATCAAGGTACAACTATTTTTTTAATATATTTTTAATGCTACAACGAATGCACCTGTGAAAGGTGTAAGTCTTGGTGCAAACAAAATTAATGCTTTTCTTGTTTTCCTCTCGGTATTTTTAAAAGAAATGCTAAAAGATGCCTCAAAAAAACCTCCAAGTTCTTTTTTCTGAGTAATACATTATTAATAAAAGTTGTATGTACATATGTATATGACTATGTCGTTACATAAAACATAGCCAACCGAATTCCCCTTTGCATTAGAGTGGTAATCTGAAATTCCCTTTTCAACTGGTCACCTCTGCAACTTATGTAGCTAACTTTTCCGCTCCAATATTGCAATGACGTCTGTTGTTTGTTATTTATTATTTGCTTTTGCACTTTTTCAATTTTTCACCACGTCAACACGAGTATTTGTAATATTTTTTATTACTCGGTTATTGTGTCTTCTGCTTTTTACTTACTTTCGCACTTCTGGTGGCGGACAGCAACTTAAATAGCATATACTTATATAAATATACAATCACACATAAGTTGTTGTGTATGCATATACAAATATATGGAGACATAYATATATATATACAGATATGTGTACATAACGCACTTAAGTACCGTTATAGTCTTTTTGCCGCACATCCTGTTGTCACTCGAACATAAAATACATCCTTTAAGCACATTTCCTTTTGTCACTTTATTTTACTGCTCATGTCCGTGGGTACATATTTACTTTGTTGTTGTAATTACGTTGCTCATCCACTCGTTGGCGAGTAAATTTGTTTTCAATTAAGCAAACAAAACAATAATAACGGAAAATTATGAAAAAAAGTAGAAACAATAAAGATAAAAGTAAATAAAACAGTGAATTACCTGTCTCTTATACACATCTAGATGTGTATAAGAGACAGATTGAATACAAAGCAGTGCAGTGTTATATAAAAACAAATAATAAAATTCAAAAAATTACATGAAAACTAAAAATAAATATTATAAAATCATAAAAAAAAATTAACTTCGGTTGCAAGGTGAAATACCCTTCTCAACTAAAAAGGTTTTCATACTAGAACTTGATCTTTTAGTTTCTATGAAAGCTATCTCTTATAGCTATTTTAACGCCATCTAGCACATAGTGGCGTAGACATCGTCGGAAGGTGTATGGCTGCAAAAGTTGCTATGAGACTCAGAGAATCTGGGTTCTTAAAAAAACAACGTGTCTGGACATTCGGAAATCCTCACACACTTTGACTTCATATCGGATCACACATCAAACTGAACTCTGGCGACACCTTCTCAGCCCATACACTGGCAGTTGGCTGTGGGTGCAAAGAAACCGTTGTAGCAGAGGTGCAGTGAGCTTCCTTACGAATGGGTCAAAGCTTAAGGCTAAGGTTAGTGGAGACATTTATTGTCAGGAGCTCTCTATTAACTCCAGCTTCAGACTTTCTGACTATTGCAGTGTTTTTCAGGCCGAGACTGCAACCATTAAGGTGGCAGTAGATTTATTGCTCCACATTGCAGCCTCTTTCAGAGAAGTGACTGCGTAATTACACAACACGGATAGCAGAGCGGCTATACTAGCCTTGAATTCATTAACAGTTCGTTCAGGTTTGGTCAAAGAGTGCCTAACCTCGTTATCAATAGCATCGAGTTTCTATGCAATAAGACTGGTTTGGTACCAGGTCATAACGAAATAGCAGGAATTTATAAAGCAGATGTGCTACCAAGAAAGGATATCCTAGAACCGCTATTGGTAGAATGCGAGCTGATCGGTGCTCAAGTATCCTCTTCTGTTCTAGTACTAGAGAGCTGGGCTTCGCGGATGCTTGGCTTACACTGAGCCTCCATCTCTTTGCCAGTGCCTGGCTGTTAGATTGCTCTATTGGTGACATTGCTGTAAGTATGGGAATGATATATGGCTACTAAGCGTTTTACTAATAAGTTTGAACACAGGAGCTCTTCTTTTCTATGTCGAGCTGCCCCACTCATAATTTATAATATTACCTCACATGGACACCGCCGTTTCTTTCAGGGTATAATAAAAAAAAAAGAAAAACTAATAACAATAAACACAATGTTATTGTTATCCTTACATATAAATGTGTATGTGCATAGCAAACAAAATAAATTCTTAAATCCATAAACATACGAAGCAGGCGCCGCAACAGCTATGCCCTAGTACTCTAGCGCTCTCAAAACGCCAACGCGCCTGAAGCTATGCAATCATTTGTGCACTCATACACATATAAAAGCAAAGTGCGCTGAAGGTCCTTCACACAGACATCTCAGCTTTTTTTATATACATATAAGCGAGCGCTTGTTGCCCACTAGAAGCACGAGACCCTTGGCGTGCCTGTGTGTGGGTTGCCTTAAATGTACTTATACTGCTTTAAGTGATTAATCACAAGGTAATCTTTAAACGTCTTTTAATTCAGCTTTTATTGTAGGTGAAAAGCAAGTGAAAAAATAATGTTTCCCGCTCATAAATAATTTCTAATAAGCCGCTTTTGCGCTGCAACGCTGTACAAGGACCCTCGTCAAGCGGCTTACTAATTGCTGCCTCTCATACCATCTTCAATTTTTGCGCTCAATCAGTAGTCAATGCCATCAGTCATTGAGCAATAGCTACATAGCTACGAAAACAACACCAACAACAAATGCATCAAAACAAAAAAAATATATAGAAAATGAAATTAAACGGCCTTCCTTCGTCGCTCGAGTTGTAATTTATGGCATTTGACTAGTTTTTTTCCTGTATTGACGTTGGCAGCATTCTTTATAGTCTATATTTTCATTTGCAATTTGGTATTTTTTTATTTACTCTCGTTTTGGCTTGCGTTTAATTCATTCATTTTATAGCTTTTTGTCTGCGCATAAATATTTATTGTATTGCATTTATATTATATAATATTCGCACCCACATATTTGTTGCATGGCACTACAGACAGATATAGACCTGCCTACCTTTTTTGCGGTCGTTAAATGTTATCTTATCGCATTTAGTTCTCCTCTGATTTCAATTGTTCTTTTGCCTTCAATTTCACAAACATAAATTAACTTGAAAAAAGCTAACAAAAAATAAAAGAATATAAATTGTGTTTAGACGGCAGATTGTGGTTTTGTGTGGCAAGTTGGAAAAGTGTGAGAAAACTTTGCCGAAGCAAATGGAATTTTTCAATGAAAAAAAAAAGAAGAAATTAATTGTGTCCAATGTAAAGTTTCCAAATATTCAAAAACGTATATTAAGTACCTACTGGATACAGTTAAAGCACTTAGCCTAAATTTAGACGCAATTAAGCGTTAGTTAATGACCCCAATACTCAACTCCCAAAACTAAAATCGCAAGAATATAACAAAAAAAAAGTTCATAGATACTTATCCCACGTATAACCGTCCCACGTGTAACACGTTAACCTACAAAAGAAAGAAGAAATTTTTGGTGATTTGCTTCTGAACAGAAACTCCTGGTATTTCAATACACTTGACACCGCAATGCTACAATTTCTTTAATCTGTCTGAAAAATACTTTCACTGGAGGTCGTCGAAACTGGTGTACGTGGCGGGAATGACCTTTTCATCCGACACAAATTTCTGCCTCTCGAGTAATTTTTAAGTTTGGAGACTTAAAGAAATCAAAAGGAACCATTTATAAAAAGTACGATAGTTGGGGCGGCAATTCGTAGGCCTAATTCTAACAATTTGCCATTGTGGATGGAAGAAGCGTGACCCAATGTGTTACCGTAGTGAAATACCACTTTTTTCGTGGCTACTGTCCAAGTGGATGATGTGCAACATACCTTATGAAACCAACCACCGATACCCATCACCTTTCCAGTCGTTAGGGCAGCCTTCTACGCCCACTGAAGTTCACTATTTCGACTATTCCTTGGACTTTGCTTTGTACGAAAGCACGAAAGCAAATATCTGGCGATAGAAGCGTCATCGAGCGGTAAGGCTAAGTACCATCAGACCGACTTTGTGTATATCGACAAAATAATACAAAATATTAAACTCTTCAAATTGACCTTTCAAATATTAAACTGGTAAAACTCGTTGGGGAACATACAGCAAAAGTTAGCTTAAAGTTCTGAATGTAAAATATGTAAAATATCAACAGTAACTGACTACCAGGAAGAAAAGTTATGATCACTGCACATTGCAGTGATGAATTGGCTTAATTTCTTCAAACTAACTTACTTAACCATGGACCCTGCTAACATTTCTTAAACATCCCTCCGCCTAATTGCCCCATTTTACAGGATATTTTACTATGCTAAGTTTTCCCTTGCTTCACAAACAACATGTTAAGTAATATGTATAAAAAACAAAAACAACTACAATGAAATTCCAACATTAATAACAAACAGCTGTGACGGCGAGCAGAACGACAAGAGAAAACTTTGTCGTCGTTGGCGAAAATGTGATTCATGTTATCTGCTTGCTGGCTGACTGACGACCGGGCTGGCTGGCAATTAGGCATGCCAGTGGTAGCCGCAATAACATTGTCATACAACCCCAAAAACTGGGTAAGCCACACTACTTAGTACACGGGCGTGGGTCCGACTTGACTCAGCTTTTTGCCCTGCTGTGACACACATACACATCAGCACACACTGAGACATTCGAGCTTTTTAATAGCGAGTCAGTTGGGGGTTTTGTATCTCATTTAATGTTTACTTCAAACTTAGTACTTAGTTTGTTTAGCAGTGTTTTTGTTTTTGTTGTACGCTAATGCGCTTTCGAAACTAAATGTTGCGGTGTGGCGCCGAGGCGATGGCCGCACAAAGCTTATCATTGGCAACAACACTGCTGCAGCTAACTGAACTGAAAATTGCGTCAACTTGCCTGGCTGCCGTCCGCACGGTTCGGTGGGTGTCGGAGTGTGCCGGTGTTCATCAGCACTTCGACATTTAGTGTCTATTCGATTTTACTATCATTTCGCTGCAAGCAACTACATAGTAACTGTTGTTACTCCCACGCGCTTACCAGCTGACTCAACCGAAACTCACAAAACGCGCTCAACTGAATTTAATGGCGACGACGCGCGGGTTATTTTTTCAGAACTTTTGTTTTTCGCTTTTGTTTTCTCGAAGCACGCGTACACTGATAACGGTTGAGCGTTTGATTGCCCGAAAAATTCGTGTGGTACGTTGCCGTCATTGCCGCCGAAAAGCGGTTGACTTATTGACTCCGCTCCGAGGTGATGAGGGTCGTCGTTTGACTTCACTACTTGAGCAATGACCTAATCTGATTGTCACTGTCGGAGTGCAAGCTATTTAGAAGGTGTGCGAAATTTGTAACTGCTTTATAACGGTCGTTTAATTTAATTGAACCATAATTTAGCTAACACCGCACCAAAGTGTGAATGGTTTGAGAACATAAAACAGTTTATAAAAATTTTTTTGAGTTTATATTGGCTTAAAGTAGATGAAATTCATTTCTAACAAGAGCTGGGAGATGAAGATTTTATTGCTTTTGCTGATCAGTCTCAAGATACGATAGAAACGTGTAAATTTTCTATACTCATTAGTAAACAAAAGATTGCTTACTCGTTTAAGAGGTATATTTACTGTAAAATTAAAACCTTTTTTCATATCTCGATAAATTATACCTTCAAAATAATATATTAAAATTTTAGCTTTTGCGTTACAACTTTGTTATCGTTAAACGCTTTTCTTTCAAAAGTATATTTTTCAAACTTGCTTAAGTGATTACTCGGAGACAAATGATTCGTTGACTATCAATATTCTTCTGTATTCCGAAAATGACTCTTCTTCCATTGTACCGCTAAGTTTGCCCAATATCTCTCGAAGTACTAATGTATTATAATATTCTTATAAGACAGGATCGAAACTCGCACGATTAAGCATGTCAAAAGACCCCGTTTACGGTAATCATTTTGAAAAAAAATTAGTAGCTATCGGGACGAGTAGGGCAGTAACGCGTTTCACACCCAAAATATTCACCAGAACCGAGTCGAGCTCTCTTGCCATCCCTCTAACACTTGCCTGATGATTTTCAAGCACCATATCCTTCACTTTTTTAATATTTTCATCTGTTGTAGATGTCGAACGTCGTCCAGAATGAGGCAAGTCTTCAACAATCTCTCAGCCGTCTTTTAAGGCTTTGTAGACTTGTGTTTTGAATCACCGAAAACCTTTTCCGAAATTTGCAAAGATTCCGCATACGAAATTTGGTTCGAAATATAAACTTTGAGACTTTTTTCGATATTTTTAGCCATTGTAAAAATCGCAGAGCACTGCTGAGGTGTACCGACAGTCCTACCAATTTAGCAAAATACATCTTTTGGAAATATCATTTACCCGCGAATTTAATTACAATTTCCGGGTGCTTTTTTCTCACAATTTATATTTGTCTCTCCCTCCTTTTAACGCTATCGCTTTTTTCTAACTCAGCAGTTTAGCTTTAGCCTCAAACCTTAACTTTATATCTCACTTCTAAGCTAAGTCTCACACCTAAAGCAAGTTAAGAGCGGACAACATTACTCTACACAAAATTCGAGCAACAATTTTATTTCCACAATTAACTTACTTTGTATGTACTTTCAGCTGCTAATTGGAATTAAAATTGAATTTTAAATATTATTTACTTAAAAATAATAAATTAAGCTGTCAGACTGTAAAACAAATCAGTATCGATAATATTAGGCGCGAAAAAATTCGACTTCATTTTCAAACAAAACTAACCTAACTAAAAGCAAAGGAGCTTCATTTATATATTTTTTTTTTTTTTAAGATGATATAGCAACATTATCTCATATAAAGTCGTAGAAAATTAACAGTCTTTCTTAGAAAGTTTATTCAAAGTTGTCAGAGAGTACTGGATATACATATCTCTAGAAATATTATATCGACACTTATATCGGCTACCGCTTAGGTAAAATCTACGGCTCAAGGCTCTTTAAATTCGATAAAAGATGTTTCATATGTTATTCTTTGTACAAAAGATTAAGCATTGGTGCTACAGCCACATCAAGACTGTCTTCCCTTAATCAAATTAATCAAATTATATGGCTGCTTCACAATAATTGACATACATTATTATACAATGAAACACTGCAATCTCCGAAGAAATTATTCAGATCTGACAACTATAGCATATAGTTGCCAAACAAACTGACCGATTAAACTTATGTGTTTGTATGGACAACTTTTTCATTTAACGAGGCAGCTTCACCAAATTTGGCATGGGTTATTGTCTAAAGCAGCGGTGCAATCTTCGAAGAAATTGTTGAAATCGAGTCACTAAAGCATATAGCTGCAATACAAACTGATTTAACAAAATCATCTTCTTTTAAGGAATGTTTTGTATTTGTGTAGGGTATTATAGCTTCGGTGCAACCGAAGTCAACGTTTTTTCTTGTTTTTTTTTTCCTTAATGTATACTCTTTACAGTCTTAATGCCGTCTTTCATTCGTTGCCTTATCAACACTTTTGAACTTGACCCACTGTACACCTTACTTGTAATCTTAATTTATGTTCTTCATTGCATTCTCAACCGCGTTCTCAACATATATAATGTCTTTGCTATAGTTATGCTGTTCCTTTTTATTGTTGTTGTGCTTTTTTATGTCACAATCGCGMACATAAATTCAACTTAAGGGTGTGAAAATGCTATTTTACAGTCGGAATTTTTATTACAGTTGCTATTTTGCAGTTACGCGCAGATAGCTCTTTTACTATTCTTGCCTTTCTTGTTATTGCTAGCGTTGTTTGGCGTGTTTATGTGTGTGTGAGTTTATGCGTGGGCGCTATCAACGTAAGTAAACATTCGTTGATTGCGCGACAATAACGTTAACTTTAATTAATTCCTCGTCGCAAGTACCGTTGTGGGCGGCAGAGAGCAAAAGGCTTACGCACTCTGCAACTTTTGGTATAGTTTTTCTTTTATTTCTGGAGCTATTTTGCTTTTTGCTATCGAGCTGCTTGCGCTTTTCCTAAATCTGCTCGAACTTTAAGTCTTAATATTGTTGTAATTGTTGTTAGTTATTTTGTCCTTTTTTGTTGTTGCTATATTGTGTTTACTACTTTTCTTCGTTGTCTCGTTATTACTTTGTAGCAGCAGTAACTATTTTCTGCAGTCTTACGTCGCCTTTTGTAAATTCTTTACTCACTTCTTCTTAGTTTATTCGCATTGTGTTTCTTGTTGTTTTCTTAATTTTTTTCTTATACACTGGAATAACAGCAAATTCCTTCATTCATTCTTTGTGCTTATGCTCACGGCATCACCTGCCTCTCATCGCCCAACGGTGTGTAAACATTGTGACACGTGTGCGCGTTGGACTCGTTAGACAGGCGAAAATGCGCCTGCACAAAGTAAGCAGCGAAGGGAAGACAACACTGATTATTAAATTCTTTGGAAAGTCATTAAAAGTCCAAACACAGTCATTATCTCGATCTCAATTTAGTAGACCCATCAAGTTGTCTTTAACCACTGACGTTGGTGAGCCGGCTTTATCACGCAGCAACCGCAAAGTATTCGACGCCTATTTGCCACCCGCTTTCAACCAACCTCACACACAAAAATGTTGTGCACACGAAATACTTTGGTGACGCGGGTAACCCAGTGCAGAAATTTGAAATTTTTTAACCTTAGCCCTTTGAAAACTGTTATAAAAGTTATTTTCTGCATGTAAGTTACCATAGACTTTATGTTTTCGATACACCAAAACATCATGATTGACGATCAGGAGAGATTTGTAAAGTGTTTGTTTGTATTGGCAGGGAACCTAACCTAACTATAAGCCCCTATGACCAAACTCTTAAATCGGACCTGTACTGCCAACTCTTAGGCAGTCTGAAAGAAGCAATCACTCAGAAGTGGCAAACTTTGGTGAAAGTCCAATTTACCTTTCGCCAAATTAAAGTGGGAAATCCAACGCAGAATAACTCTTGTCAACAGGTTCTACTTCGGACTGAGTAAGCAATTGAGAAGTAATTCAGCGAATTAAGAGTCAACTGCTACGCTACGCGGAGTAGATCTCTAAACCATTTGCATTGTCCTCCGGATAGATTTCCGTAACTCTATTTACCACACTACTGCACCGTAGAGCGAAATTGGTCTTACAATCGCTGTGCGGGACCAGTGAATAAGAGAGATTTTAAAAAGAGTGAATAAATCTTTTCTATTAATCTCTCTCCTTTGCCCTTATATTTATTGTATCAAATGACATTGAGAGAAAATAATGAATCACAATTAGATCTAGTTTTCATCGATTTTACACAAGCCTCCATATTTCTTCTCCTCGTTAAGGCTCCTCGCCCTTCCTGTCAGCTGCCTTGTAAATCCCAATTTGTAGCATTTCGTATGATCTATCCTTAAAACAAGACCGAGCCAGCCGCATATCGTTTTGAGAATTTCGATGGTTTGGTTTTTGAGTGACCCCCCATCTGGGTTGTAGAAGGTGAAAGGCAAGAAAATACTGTAACTATTGTGAATCGGTTTGTGCAATTTGCAGCTTTTGGATATCAAATGTCGCAGGCGTTTAGAAGTGTGAACTTAACGTTGGAGTTAAATATTTTTATTTTGTTACGCCCTGCCAGGAACGAGAACCTGAGAGTATTCGATGCCGGGAGAAGCAGATGAAGGTCTCCACTCCGTTGGGATGACCAGGTAGCGAAGGACCCGGCTACAGTTGGAGTATCCAATTGGCGCAAACAGCGAAGAGGAGGAACGACTGGCGCGCTGTTGTAAACTCGGCTTTAACCGCGTAACCGTTGTCTACGCCAATAATCCCGATCTTCAATCAATGCGCTAACGAATAGTAATATTATTTTTTCAATATATTCGCTAAAAATAAATCCATGTGAAACCCACAAAATAATGGATATCCAAAGTTCTCGCTTGACATTTTTGTTTTCGGGCACTTTGGGTAACTTTTCAGGTAGCAGTCATCCAACGGATTACCGATTGAATTCAGGGGTATAATAACGTATGTATGTTTCATTCATTTTTTTAAATCTTGTGACGGTCCTGGGCGGAATACATAAATTTTCGTGTAATAAGTACGACTAAATTCAGCAAGCTATTTGGTACTTAGGTTAGGTTATTCTGGTAGGCCAATGAGCAACGCATAGACCAGTTTAGGTCCTTTATGTCATTAAGCCGAGATCAGTTATTAGATCTTTAGGGAGTAGTCATCCTTAAGGATGCCTGCGCTTGACGCGAGAGTCAACAGGCTCTGTGGCCTCACTGTCGATAACTTCTCAAGTGTATCGTGGTCTTGCCAATGCAGGACAAATGCACAAGAAATGCTCTATTGTTTCCTTAGAGCCCTGCTCTAAACATTTTCTGCAGTCTTCAGACAGTTTGGTACTTAACCACTGAATATGCTGTGGTAGCTTTGCTGAGGCTCATATTGTATTGGAAAGTGATAGTAGTGACTTTTCAAACGCAGCCAAAAGAGGACCTGGAGTGATCGAGCAAATCAAATCTATTAAAAAAAAATTTTAAATTAAATGTTTTTATGTTCGTGTGATGTTTGATATTCATATGTCAATTAGCTCAGGAACCTTCTTTGTAGGCGACAATAAATATTTGTGTTAAATTATGTGAAAATGTGTTATTTCTCGCCAATCGGGCTTAAATATAATGAGTTAGTAAGGCCAGCTAACAAATGGAAGCATATATTTAGGCGCTGATGTTAACTTACAATATTATATAATTCCTTCAGGCAACATGTAAATGAGTTGTTGCTCTTTTGCTACTTGGTTATAAAAAAATCACATACTTTTATTACGTAATTTACTTAATACAACTTGCTTGATGGCCTGCTGGGACGTCAGTCACCTGCAGCAACACCAGCATCAACAACACCGCAGAAAAACATTTTAATTTGGTTCTTCCTTACAGCATTTTGCTTTCAGTCTGCAGAGCAATGCTGGTAGTATTAAATGTTGTTGGCGGTATTTTTTTTTTTTTTTGGAGGTAAGCGCACTATTTACGAGCACATTGTTGCAAGGTCGTTTGGTTTTTTTTTTTGTTGTTATATGCGCGCACGCTTTAACAACGCTCGCATGTGTTTACTTTATGTGCAGTTTGCGGAGAATGTATGCTTGTATGCCTTTGTGTGTATGCAAACGCCTTGCTTCGTTGCGCTTTACTTGCTCCTGCTGCACAAACAAACGCAATTATAGCGCGCATGTGTGTTTAAATGTGTTTGTTTTTACTTTTATAGTTTTTCAGCTTTTTCTTGTTGTTTTACATGCAACTCCTTACTAATTTAATCGCCTTTTTCCTGCTTTCCTGATTTCCTATGTTGCATGCATGCATTTATGCAACTTGCCACTCAAATTACTGCAGTTTGTGATTTATTTGTTGGAATTTTGTAGTGGTTATTTTTGTGATTTTTAATTTGACCCAACTCAACGCCCTTACACTTAATAACAGTAAACGTTAAATGGAAAATATGTCAAGCGGAAATACATTTAAAGTTTATTTGCACTCGGCGTTAATTTGCTCGCGTCGCGCAGTCGTCAAACATTGCTACAACAAGAAAAAACTGCAATTACTTTGCTCATTACGTCCCTTTTCAAATTTATTTTTTATACTCGCAACAAGTTGCTACAGAGTATAACGGTTTTGTTCACCTAACGGTTGTATGAAATACCAAGATTTATAAAGGTTGAGCCATTTCGAGGTTCCCATCTTTTTTAAAGAAAAAACATAGAAACTTCAAATTGAATAGGAAATCTTTATTATAATTCAAAATAACATTATTTGGTATTTATTTTTTGAAGATTACCTCTTTCAAATGTTCGCCACGTCTCCAGAGTCCGCCGAGTGCAATTTTTGATGACTCGTTCGACCATTTCAAGCACCATACTTTACATATTTGCATAGAAAAAAGTTTCACGTTGTAATATCACACGATCTTGATGACCAATCGACCGACCCAAAACAATATCTGCTCACCGAAGTGTTCTCTCAATATTAATTGATGCGATGTGCGGGAAGTGGCGCCATCTTTTTGAAAGCAAATAGCGCCGAGATCATAAGCTTCAATTTTAGACATCAAATAGTCGGTCATCATTGCGCGATAACGATCGCCATTTACGATTACGTTCTCACCAGCATCATTTTTAAATACGGACCGAGAATTCCACCGGCCCACAACCCCCACACAAAATCGTTGTTTTTTCTGGATGAAATGACAGCTCTTGAATCTCTTCAGGTTGCTCTTCATCTCAAATGTGGCAATTTTGTTTGTTTACATACGTATTGAGCCAGTAATTGGCCTCATCGCTGAACAAAATTTGGGTCGAAAACGCCGGATCTTCTTACAACTTTTCAAAAGCCCATAGAGCGAAGCTAGGGCGGTTAAGAAGGTCGATCAGGTTCAAGGCTTCAGTTCTTTCACAAGCTGTACTTTATTTTCTTCACTGCGTGCTATACGTAGTTTATTCGGTCGAATATTATTCAACAATGAATTCTAATGGGTAATGGTGTTGGGAACAGTGGCTCAGTAGTAGAACGATGTATAAACGTTGTTCATGTTGAAATGCCAAATAATACTGAACAAAAGCAACAGCTTGACACAACTCACGGGTGATCTGTCAAAAAAAAAAGTTGAAAAAAGTGCCTTTACTTAGTTCAACTGTCGAATAATAAATATTGAATTGTTTCGCAACGAGTTGTTCTTAATATAAAGTTGAAATCACGCTTCCCGCCTGATATTTGGAAATAGCGAGCGGCTACAATGTTCAATTTCAACCGAACTCAGCCTTCCTTACATATTTTTTATATTTATGCTGCCAGCCGGCGTCATTATTTCGCTTTTCGATGTACGCCATAAATTTTACGCGCTTTATATGTCATCCATTAGTTGACAAATTTTGTTATTATTTGATTTTTTTTTTCCTTACTTTTTCGTCCTTATTTGCTTTTTGCTTGTTTTTGATCATTTTTCGTCTGCTTCGTCTGCTGTATCCTTACCACCATACCATCTGCAGCCACAGTGTTCACATGCCCTATAACGGTATGTGTCCTTGCCGTCAGTGTCATTGCTCGGAGAATGAGCGCAGCGCTTACGAATATTCGCTCTGCTGCTTGCTCGCTGGTGTGCGTGCCTCCGCCACTTTAAGCCAATTTAATGCTGCAATTATTGCAGCAATGAAGACTGTGCGTTCGTCGCAAGCAATGTCAAAATATAATTGGAAATTAATTGAAAAGTGTGTGTACTGATGTTTGTATATAAAGGGTGTATTTTTTGGAGCTTTATGAGATTAATTAAAATAATATACAATATATAATTTGTCATGGCATTTAGAGTTTGAACAAAATTTTGGACTTATGAACCATTAAAATGAGTCAGAAGTTAACCTAGCGAGTTCATGGGAGACACAGTGTAACAAATATCAAATTATTGATTTTGGTCTTTCTGTTTGTGTGACAGCTATATGACATACTGGTTCGACCAAAAAAATATCTTCAGACATTGTGACGTTGCCTTGGACAGTAATACCTTGTCAAATGAAAAAGTTTTCTAAACAAGTGCGTTATTTTAATCGTTCAGTTTGCAGCTGTGTGCTACGGTAGTCCGATCTGAACAATTTCTTCAAAAATTGTGCCGTTTGCTTAAACACAAATTTTACCCAAAATTGGAGAAAATATCTTTTTAAGTAAAAACGATTTTCATAGAATGACATGATTTTGATCGTTCAGTTTGTATGGCAGCTATCAGCTATAGTGGTCTAAAATCGGCGGTTCCAACAAATAAATAGCTGCTAGTGCAGAAAACGACGTATGCAACATATCAGAACGATATCTCAGAAAATGAGAGACTAGTTCGCGTGTATACAGACAGATTTTTAAATGTCATTCCAAAGTCTCTTTGCATAAAAGTTTTTCTACCGGTTTACTTTGATAGCTAATTTGAAAGCTATCTTTAAAAATTATATTGCAGTTCTAAAATCGCACCCTTTAAATATTTATTTATAGAAATATATATGAAGCCTTATATATGTATGTTGTTACTCTTATAAAGCCATATGTCAGCTGTGGGTGTTGCGTTGGCTTATAACATTTGCCAGAGAGGACCAAATAAATTGGCTTATTAGGGCAGATTTTAAGCTGACAGATAAATTATATATATATTTGAGGACAGCTCTACACACATACACATATTTTAATGTACATTGTCAACACGCCACTGTAAAACATGCCATGCCAAACTATAAATTTGCATATCCGTTGATATCATTTGCCGCTTTCGTCACAAAATTTTATGCTTCAAATGGCTTTTTGACTCATATTCGTGGAATTTATATTTAATGCATAAATTAATGCAATTACTTTGGTAGAAAACATACACAAGTAAATTTCYGGAAAAGTAAAGTAAAGTGAAAATTCGTTAATGTAAAATTGTCAAAATAATGATATTGCTTTTTGGTTCCAAGAAAGGCTTTTACATGACAGAGATACTCTGGAGTTTCAACAATAAGCCAAACAAAAAAACTTTTTGCTATTGTTTTGTATTCTGAATTGACTCAGTTTTGAACTCAGATAACACTGAATGGTTGTACCACCCTTGTAGGCCAACTAAATAACGCTCGGGAAACTAAAAACGCTTGAGAAGTCTGGAACGGGGTGCCGTCGTAGCGCATATTATACAAATTTAAAGTTAAGCATAAAAAAAGGCTAGTTATATTCAGATGCACTCCGAAATTTTTTTTCTGAGAATACATGCTACTGTAGCCGTCCATGGTGGACAAAGTTGTCAAGTTGGCTCTATCAACAGTGACATAATAGTAAAAACTTATCTGATGAAACTGAAAGATCCCAAAAATCTGTGTTCGTCTGAGTTCTTACTCTTAGAACTTGAAAAAAAAAACAAAGCACTTCCCTAGAGGTATGCGTCGAAACGATGCTCCGTTAGGTTAAACCTTCTTATGGTGGCAATTGAACAATTGTACTCAGATCTCATTTTTATTTAACCTCTGCTGAAATGTTTTATTTCAATTCCCACCAGCTCACCGGGGAGTCTGAAAGAGCAGTTTAGAAGTGCTTAAGAATTGATCGCGTTAGAAAAACGAAGTGTTGAGATGTAGCTACCTCATCTTCTTCTAAATAGTTTCTACAACTGTTATTATGTTAGGATCTCAACTTTACGGCGCAAACATCGATACACAATGACCACTACGCGATTATAGCCGAGTTAACAATCTTCTCGCTTTAGTTCGCCTTCAAACGAATGTTCTTTGGTTACACAGAGAATACTTGGTCTAGGCCTTGAAGTTGTGAGTTGCTTGAGTAATATGTAAAAGACGTCGTTTCTGGCCACTTCTGGAACTTCTACACATGATTCAATGCTTAACAAGAGAAAGGCTATGCTTACTAAGGGAGAAGAGCTCCCTAGACATGTAGCGATCCACTTTTGGGCAAATGGATCTTGCGACAGTGCTAGAACAAAGGAAGCGCTGGTCAAGTTTAAACAAATCCCAGCTATACAGTAGTAGAACGCACAAGAGAGTCTCCGACCCGTTCCTATTCTGTTGAGAGGGTGACTTTTTGGCAGTTCGCTTGCCTTCTTCGATGCGCTCTATCAGCCAATATAAAACTATATTTCCAGGAGATCGTTCGCCTAAGTCTAAGTTCTAAGTCTTGAAAGCTTCTGTTTCTATAGCTGACGAGACGTAAGTCACTAATCTGATTGCCTCCTGTACTCAGAGGTAGAAAAAATAACCTAACAAGGAGGTCGCTTGTCTAATTCTAAGATCTAAGTGTGTTTCTATAGTTTTAGAGATCTATAAATCTGATTTATCTTACCCACGATACTCAATACTGTCTTGCAAGTGAAAAAATATATTTTTTATTTTACAACACATTTAAATCATCTTACTTTCTCATTGCAGTCTAACGTTTGGACCCAACCCTATTCAATTGCTGGCGCACAAAACTCGAGACGAAATGACTAAATAAGACTGAAAAGAAAAGAAATAAAACGACAACGCTGAAAAAGTAAGCGTGAAGAACCGTGTGACCAGGCGGAGTAATCAAATCACAGAGACGACGACAACGACGGCGAATGAATAAATTCAACAAACGATTTAACTACCTAATAGACGAGTTGGTAATTACGCATGCGCCCGGTTTGTGGCGTGTGGGTAAGCTGTTGCGGCAAACGCGCGGCGAAAAAGTGGACAAACCAGCAAAACTTGCCAATCACACAAAAACAACAACAAAAAAACGCAGAAACAAATTTAATTAAAAGCAAATTCTATGCGCTGCAAGAGATAGATTAACAAAGCGCACAACGACAAGAACAACAACACAAAAGCCAACTATGCGCTGAGCTCAAAAAAACCATGAAAAAGTTTATCTTTCTTTTTTAACGCCACACACGCGCGCATGCAGACATATACACATGCACACTTACTATCTCAACACACAAGCAAGCAAAACCTTACATATCAACGCCACAGCGCGCGCTTCCAAAGCGAACGTCAAACGTTAAATAAGATAACCAATAATAAATAAATACACCGCGACAAACATGGTCAAGGGCATTTTGGTGAACCGCAAAGCGGATGACGCGCACAAGGCGCAGCTGAAAATGGAGCACGCCGACCTCGTCGCCGAAATGCAAACGGTGGAAAATCTGCCGACGCACGAGCGCCTGCAGCTGGCGCGACTGTAAGTGCCAGCACACAAGCCACCAACAAACACTTAACAAGTTCTCTTTTTTAATTTCTCACTTCACTTTCAGCCGCCGCACACAACAGCTTAAGGTCGCGCGTCAAAAGGAGAAGGAGTGGCTGAAATTGCAACGCGCCAAAGGTAACGCGACCTCAGCGCTCAGCGGCAGTCACACCACACATCACTTTCGCTCGAACTCGGGCAGCGCCAGTCGCCACATATCCTTCGAGAGCAGCGTTGTGCTGCTGGAGGCTGCAAGCCGCAATGATATGCACGAAGTGGCCGAGCTGCTGGAGCGTGGCATTACGCCGGATGCGGCGAATGAGGACGGCTTAACGGCGCTACATCAATGTTGCATCGATAATAATATTGAAATGTTGCGCTTGCTGCTGGAGTATGGCGCGAATGTGGACGCGCAGGATAGTGATAAATGGACGCCATTGCATGCGGCTGCCACATGCGGACACTTGGAGCTGGTGCGAATACTCATCGATCATGGTGCGAATTTGTTGGCAGTGAATACGGATGGTAATATGCCGTACGATCTGTGCGACGATGAGAATACCTTGGACTACATAGAGGCTGAGATGTCGAAGCGCGGCGTGACGCAAGAGCTGATCGATGAAACGCGCTCATCGACGGAGCGTCAAATGCTGAAGGATCTGATGGAGGTGGCGCGCACAGGCGGCGATCTTGAGGAGCCGGACTACCAGGGTGCTACGCCGGTGAGTTGGGTTATGAGTTTTTGTTGACGCATACCCTTTTATTTGTTTTTCGATTGTTTCTCAAAGTTACACATAGCTGCGGCAAATGGCTATGTGCGTGTGGTGGAGTTCCTGCTGGAGATGCATGTCAATGTGGACGCGGTGGATAAAGATATGTGGTCGCCGGTGCATGCGGCCGCATGTTGGGGTCATGTAAGTACGAAAAATAATTAACAGTATTCAATGGATTTTTTAATTTAATTTGATTTTGAAATAAATTAAGTTTAATTTAATTGAA
>NW_017534919.1:499440-505697 GCF_001853355.1 Bactrocera latifrons
TAAAATATAATTTTATTTTAAATTTTCTTCAGAATCGACTTCATATTTTAAAAATCTCAAAAATTGAAACTAAAAAAAATTATTTCACTTGACCTTACTTAAATTAATTAATTTAAATCTGTTTAGTTTAACTAATTAGTTATTAGCAAAATTAATTAAATTCAATTAAAGCGAAATACTACGATATTAATTTTAGTTAATTTTATTAACTAATTAAATTAATTGTTTGATTAATTTTCTTATTAATTATTAATTTAATGTATTGATTGGTTACAAATTTAAATAATTAATTTAAATTAAACTAATTTAAAAAAATAATAGTTTTTAATTATTTTAAGTAAATTAGATGTAAAAGTTGATAATTAAGTGAAGTACTATGATTTAAACGAAAATTGCATAACAGACGTGTCTAAAAAAAAGCAAAATTAATATTAAAAAATCTTCAAACTAAAAAACTATTATTAATTTATGCTCATTTCGAAAATTATACAGTTGGAGGTTCTAGAAATGCTTGCGCAATGTGGTGCCGATCTGAATGCCAAAAATAAGGATGACGAAACGCCTTCAGGTAGGCAACAATTTTTTTTTTGCTGTAGAAACAAGTACAAACTTAAAAAAAATTAAAATAATTTAATATCTCAACATGAATCCGTTGTTTAAACATAGATATCTGCGAAGACCCTGAGATACGCGAACGCATCGAACAGCTGAAAACCGAGCAGGAGAGTAAACGGCTGGCAGAGGCGCAACGGCGACGTGTGCGACGCTCACAAAGCAATAACACGCGGTGAGTGGAAAATCTAGCAAAGTTTTCTCAAAATATATTTTTTTACTATCGTAAATTCCTATCTTTTCTTCCAAACCTCTTACGCCCACAGCGCCCAGTCTGTGCGCCGCACCTCCCTGCGCGACAAGACGCTAACAACCAAAAAGGACGCCGTCGAAGAGGCGCGTCTGCGTTTACAAGCACAAGAAGTCTTCATTGCACCGGACGGTACAACGCACGCCGATACAAATGGTATCAGCAGCAGCAGCAACACCACTACCAATAATCATCATTCCACGTTGGCGCTATTAGATGGCGTCAACGACACAACACTTGCCTCCACGCACGACTACAATTGGCTCACGAAAGCGCCAACAAATAACAATAACAACGCCAACAACAATAATAATAATAACAATACGATTAGTAGTAATAATAACAACGATAAGAAAGTGGCAGCATATACAGCTAGTCTTGCAACGGCGGCGTCGGCAACCACAACGACAACAACAAACGGTACTGTTAACACGTATTTGCCACATTCGCTGTCCGCCATGGATGTGATGGATGCCTCGTCGCATGCATTTAATTCACGTCGACCGCCGGAGGGTCGTGAAAATGACGAATTACAGTTGAACGCCTACAAAGCCGGTGGCGGCGAACATCATCGTTCGACATCGGCGTCAGCAATGATTGTTAGCGATCGTAATAACATGGCAGCGGCGGCCGCATCGACGGTCGGCCCGGATGCGGTGCACATACAGTCCAGCAAGGAGGCGGCGAATGGCAAGATAAATGTGCAAGTGACAGTGCTCGTGGGTAAGTGGAGAATGTGCGCGCAACATACGAACGTTGTGCTGGTGTAGGGTGTTGGCTAGTGTGAGTGCCGATTTCGCTGTAATATGATATTATAAATAAATAGTTGGCTTAGTGGTGGGTGGCAAGCGTGGCGTATGATTAATGTAACGCTTTTAGTTTGCTTTATTTGCGGCTTGACATCGCTCAGGCGCCTAGTGGTATGCTATTATTTTGCTTATTTATTATGTTTTCGAAGGACATGCATGTGACAAATGTTCTTTAGCTTTTGATTTGACAAATAACTTTGATTCAAGCATATTTTTATGGCGTAAAAATGTGGTTGTTTGCAAAATATTCATAAAAAAATTTAAAATCATGAATTAAGCGTAGGAAGTAGTCATCCATATTTTATGGTAGTGAAATTTTTTTCATTAAAATATTGTATACATTTATTTGAGGGGAGAGATAACCATTTATATATAATATCACAACATATTTTTCAAAAACGTTTGGTTTTTTGTTACACCTAACTGTTTTTGGTATCCCAAAAACATGTGAGATAAATAACAAGTTTTATGTATTATGATATCTGAATGGCTGTGCTTCCGTTTGTTTCTTCGTACATTTGTCTATTCGTCCAACCGTGAAAGCTTCACTTGCCCAAAATTTTATACACATCTTGTCACTCCCTGATGATTTGACATCAGATATTCCAAAAAATATTGCAAGAAAAATTATTTGCGTGGGAACTGGCCACTTTTTACCAAACCCTCTAATCTCACTGACTTTGAAGGCCGTCTGGATTAGATTAATACTATATATGCGTAACGTAATTTTGAGGATTGCTGCCTAGTTGATCGGATAATATCCAAGACTATTCACATTACGTAGACCCGACTGTCGTAGTAGCGGGTTCTTCCATTAGCTTCACTGGATAACTTAAGCAAATTTATCGAAGAAAAACTGGCATCTGTCAACTCTCCTCCAAAATGTTCAAAATCGGTGCATTTCTGCTCAAGTGGCCATATATCGAATATTAGAACCTCGGTGCCTTGCATTAATTTTATACAATTAATCTAAATAATGTCTAGTTGGACATAGGTGAAAATAAATTACCCACTATACAATGCTTTGATGCCAATAAAGGGGAGTCAGTCTATTTATAGACCTAACTCCCGATTATCGAATATCCAGGCTGTATATCTGTAGAATTTACGTTAATTAAGTTGATAAACAATATATATTAAGGATTAAGATTAGCATCAAAAACTCTATTATTTTGGGAAGAATGAAGAAACTTTCTCTTTTTTTACGAGTTCCATCGTTGCCCTATTTTAAAAATGAAATTTCAGGAAAAACGTGTTTGAAGTTTTATTGCTGAGCTGAACGACCAGAAAAGTTTGATACTGCAACGCATTGGACAGAAAACATTTTTTTCACTTTCCCTATTCCATTGAATAATGTTCTTAGAATCCTAAAGTCTACCTCAAGCTAAAGAAATTTCTAGACCAGGTAAATCTTAACAGAATTGAGTAAATAATTAGAAAAAAGGGCGTAATCGGTTCACAACTAACTCTGATTCAAAAACACAAAATTTTTTCGAAAAACAGCATCGCATTAACATCTGTGAAACAATACTTTCCGACTACCAGGATGTCAAAAAACGTGTTATTACAGGCAATGAGTCTTGAATCTTTGCTTACGTCTCAGAAACCGGCGATCAATCAGCCGAATATCGTGGCAAATATGAGCCGAAGGTCAAAAATCAAGGTTACCTTAAAAGTTTTCTTCATTATAGATGTGTGGGGCACTCTAAATTCCTTTCGACCAACCAAACTGTCTAAAAGAAATACTATTTCAGTATTATGTGTCTTCTGCGTGAAGTTGTTTGTGAAAAGACACAAGTGTATGGGACCAAGGTGTTTACTTTGAGGGAGAACGACATACATTTTGAAAAAATAAATTAAGAATTTTTAAATTTTGACAAATTCTTACTATTTTTTTGCTCATGTTTATAAATCTCGGCTATTACCACGTAAGCGCCGTCTACGCAAATAAAGAAGATAAATAATAGTCAGCGTGACCATCTAAGTCTAGTCGAGTTGTTGTTGTTGTTGTTGTAACGGCAGAATTCTGCCGAGTTGACAGTCCTTGGCCGGATAAAAATCCGGGGCCGTTCCGGTTTTCGTAGACCCGACTGTCGTGGGAACGGTCTAGTCGAGTCGTCATGTCCGCTTGTCTGTCTGTATATACGCGAAGTGGTTTTGAAAAAAAAACGATTTGAAAAGCTGCTAATTTTGTGTCGGAAGCGTCAATATCGGACCACTATATCATATAGTTGTAAAACAAACAGAATTATCAAAAATTTTACTTTTTTTAAATGACAAGGTCTCTCACGGAATTCGCATAAATTGTGATCAGAAGCAACGCTACAATCTCGAGCTCAGATCACTATTGCATATATCAGATCACTATCACTATTGCCGGCCAGTCAGTACAAAATCAATATACAGTTATATTTTACCTGTTAATGCCAGTGAGAAGTGCACCTGTAGGGGGTATTATAGCATCGGTGCAGCCGAACTTGGCGTTTTCTTTTTAATTTTTTTTTTTTACTACAATTATCATGAATTAATTATAAAAGTATGAAATTCCAGCATTTTTTAAATTATGCTCATATCATTAAAATTTTTCATTGCATACTTTTATTTTGAGGAAAAATAAACTTACATATGTACATTTATATATTTGCGTAGTTATCTTGCATGTGCACTGCTAATACCATAATGCCAGTAAAAATGTAAAATATTTGATAATAAATATAAGAATTAAGCTAGCAAGTAATGTTAGCATTTACGTATATACATATGTGTATTTATGCAGCTTAATAACCATTTGTGTAATTATTGTATATCGTTTACTTTTTTATCCATATCATATTTCTGTTGCTTACAGTCATTAATGTATTTTTTTCGATTTGTCGTTTCTCTTCATGTACTCTTTTTTTGTGCCATTCAAACGGTTATGTCCCGCATGTCGTTGTTGTTGTTGTGCCAATGTTTCAAATCAACTCGTGATTTCGTCGTGTATTAAAATAAATCTGTGAATTAACACAATTGGCCGCTTACGTGACAATCATCCATACAATATAATTTGTAAACGACGTTGTTTTTGTATTTGCAATATATAAATATAAATATAAACTTGCACCATATCACAAACATGCATATTTTGAAAAATGCACGCCTCCTACACTCATACGCACGCACTCACATGCAGACACTACCAATACGCATCATCATCAACAGCAGCAACAACAACAGTTGCAGCAAAGCATGCTTATGCCAGCGCATACACTCTCCATGGAGAGTCTGAACTCTTCGGCAGCCACACTGGCCAATTTGAAGAAGCAACGTTCGCTTTCGCGCACAAATAACGGTATATTGATAAGTGAAAATGGTTCTGTTCTAGGAGCCGCCAACAACACCAGCAACACAATCAACAACCATTTGCACACCGGCAGCGCCAACAACAACAATTCAATACTTGCGAACGACACGAGCAGCGGTGCGGTGAATCAGCAACCGCTGAGCGGCGGTCTACATCCCAGTCACTTGGAGTTTAACAACGGTGCGGGCGGTGGTGGTGGTGGTGGTAGTATAACGAGCGGTGGCGAGCAGTCGACCGGCTACTCGAACGCCTCGTCGATGAACAAGTTTAGCGGCATAACGGGTGATGTAGTTAGTGATAGCACGAGTTCCAAAAAATGCTGTACGCTAATGTGAACGCAAGTGTGTAACAAGTGGTCGGTCGGTGCGGCGAGGATGTTGTAGCAGCGTTACAGTATTCGCAGTTGGCATTTTCAATTTGTGCATTTGTTGCAACAATTTAACAGGGTATTAAATATATGTTTGTAGGTATGTAACGGTTATGCAAGTGTATTTTTTAGACAAGTTGTTGCACCACAAATACACACACACACACWATGTACATCACAAAATATGCAGAAAGTATACTTCGTTGTAAACTCAATTCACCAAACACACCACTTATATGTTTTTTTGTTGAAAGTGCATAACTTTGGTGCACTCATACACGGGTAGGCTACAGACGGCTGTTGTGAGATTGTTGGTGAGTGGAAAAACAATTTTTTTTTATTGAGAATATAAAAATTAGTCAAAAGATTTTGTTAAGCTAGTTATTGGGAATGGCGAACTTTTAATTAATTTTAATTTTTCAAAATTTTTTCATTTCAAAATTTTTTCAATCCAAATTTTTTTGTCATTTTTTGAGTTCCAATTTTGGGGACAAGAAAATACTAACTCAAGCACTACGGAGTTAGTATTTTCTAAGATTTTTTTTGAAATTGTCTAAAAACTTAAATATTTACAAACTTTTCGAACTTTATATTAATAAATGCGTAATCATTATAATTTTTTTTTTATAATTATTGTACTTTTTTTTCTAATTAAAAAAAATAAGTCAAGTGTCCCTGTGACAGCTTCTTAATCCGCTTAAAGCTGAAAGGACGACTTCATAATTATAGAATATATATGTAGATATGATATACAAATAATAAAAATATAAAAAATATTTTCGTAATAACTTTCGTAATTTTTCTTAATTAATTCTTTTTTATTATACAAAAATTTTGGAATTAAAAAAAATGTGCATAACTTTCGTAATTTTTTTT
>NW_017534919.1:506681-541330 GCF_001853355.1 Bactrocera latifrons
AATTAATGCGTTAATTTTTCAAACAAATTCTTTAAAAATATTCTCACATAAATTCTGAAACAATTCTAAAACACTAAAAACAAAATAGTTTTCTTTACTTATTTTTATTAAATTATTGCATAAAATTGTTTAATTTCTTTAAAAATATTCTAAAACATTAAAAACAAAATAATTTTCACCGATTCCCAAAAATAACCATCAACAATCTGCACTTCTTCAGCCGCAAAAATGTGTAGCGTGCTTTTAGGCGCTGCTCGAAAAAACTCAAGGCCACTAATCTTACCAATGCATCACAAAAACTAGTTAAAATTTGTATAACAAACACTTTGTAAAATATATAATTTATTATAATAAAAACAAAGTATACATAAAAGGGCATTTGAATCAAAACAAAAAAACTCAAAGTAAACCATGCGGCATATATACAATGTGAGCATAAATATGCCGTAGTAAGTAGTTAATGAAGTCAACAAAAAGTTGTTAGCAAAAAAATTAAACTTCATATGTATTTGCTAGTATTGTATACAAAGAGTGCAGAGCTGTCTTTTATTATAAAAAAGTGATACAAATTAAGCAACATTAAATGAAAATAATAAAAAATTTAAAAAATAAAGAAAAATTAATTATTAAAAGATAAAGCAAAATAAAATATAAAAATATAAAACTTAAGATTAAAAATAAAATTATAACTGCTAACTGTAACAAATGACAAAATGAGCTATAAAACAGCACAGCGACGCATACATATATAAAATATACATATATGTACATATAGTATGTATATAGGAGCAAGCAAAGCAAATGTAAAGCAAGTGTCTTTTAGTATGTTAGGCATTTACTGTTGTTTTTTTCTTTTTTTGCCTAATTTATGCTATTTTTATTGTTACAGCAAAGCGTGTGAAACGAAAAAAACTAACCTATAAGCAGTTGAAGTGTGTGAACAAGTTGTTATTTTGCAAGAGGAAAGTTATTTACTTTATATTAACGGTATTTAGTGAGTTGTACATGTGCTGGACTATTTTTGAATTTAGCACTTCATAGCTAAGTGATAAAATTTAATAAAAATATGTGTGCTGCTTATGAAAAAGTAATGCACAACCGATTAAACAAGCCAATTTGCAGGCTAAGCGCCTAAAATGCCAGCAAAATTACTTTTTTCTAACAAAATTTGGCATTAACTAAAATTACACGACTTAAAAGCAATACCTTGCAAGAATGCATGCCAGGCATAAAGAGTGATCAACTTGGTTTTTTAAGCTTTATGAATATTACTTTTGTAAAATGTATAAACAAATACTTATTATATATTACTTATGTATATTATGTATGTATAGTTAATATTTAACTGTAAATGCTATTTTATAACTGTTAATAAAGCTAAGCGGTGGAGTAAATTTAAATTTTCGCTGAAAATTTTACAATTTTGTACTTTCCACATATAACTGGAAATACAATATATCGAAATGCAACACGCTTTCGGTTACATTATTTACTACACTTTTTCTTTATATACCATATGTTAAATATGTATTTCGCAAATATCAATCGATCGTCGATCGCTTAGCTCTATTTCTTTATATCAAATGGTAAACGAAAGCAAATTTAATAATTAATTATAAAAAGTGAATTGAAAGTTATGGCCTTATTTGTTAGCTTACTTATGTATGTACTACACAATGTAACAACTATATATTATAAATTTTATTGAAATGTGTATTTTTAGTTATGCAAATTTAGAGCAATGTTTTGAAATAAAAATAAAATTTCAAAAACAATTAAAACTGTATTAGAAATGTAGGCCGCGAAAAGTATGTATAACTAAATATTTAAATAAAAATTATATTTAAATATATATCTATGTATAATTGAAAAAGTGGAAATGTAAACATTAGTTAATTGAAAAAAATAAAAAAAGAAATACATATAAATATTACTTGATTGAAATTTATTTAAATTTTTACATATTTACAATTTTTTCTAGCCCAAGGCCATAATACACAGTAAACAAGGCAGTATGGCAGTATGTTTATTTGACAATGTATACATTAAAGGGTTTGTATGTATATGTAAAATAGTTTTCTCTCATTAGCGATTATAGCCGAGCTTATAACAACGCGCTAATAGGAGAATTCAAGTGTAGCTAGGTCCTTATCCACCTAGGATTTCTAACGGAGTGGAGGTCTTCCTCTGTTTTCCCCGGCGGGTACTGCGTCGAATACTCTCAGGGTTGTAGTGTTTTCATCCATTCGGGTGATATGACCTTGCAACGTAGTAGCTGTCTCTTAATGCGCTGAACTATGTCAATGTCGTCATACAGCACATGAATCCATCGACTGCGATATTTTTCGCTTTCAATGCGCAAGGGACCATGAATCTTTCTCTCAAAAATTCGTAACGTCGACTGATCAGATGTTGTCATCGTCCATGCCTCTGCACCATATAGCAGGATGATGAGTGACTTACAGAATTTGGTTTTTATTCGTCGAGAGAGGACTTTACTTCTCAATTGCCCACTCAGTCCGAAGTAGCACCTGTTGGCAGGATGTTGGATTCCGATGATAAAACGATGGGGTTTGATGTTCAGTTCAATCCCAATAAAATAACAATGTCATCCACTCCTTAACAGGAAATGCCATTATTAGTGTGCAATTCAAGTCTAGGCTCAATAATAGGAGGGATGGCACTCCACTCTGTGGGCAGCTTCTTGTAGTGCCGAGAAGACTCGCAGTACAGTACTGTCGCATTCTACATTGTTTATGTAAGCTCAAGAACTAGCCTCTTGTGCAAATTATAGATTCTGCGACACAGAGCCTGAAACTCCAGAACAGCTACTAATTAACTGCACAGCACGATAGGGATAAAGGCCCTAGAATCCATGTTTGCTAATAGGAATCAAGTGACCTCAGTAGCACCTAGCAGTATATTGGAATCCATCGTAGGTTAAGAACATTGCACATTTTTTTATTTGATCTAATATCAACTCAAATTAATTTTTAATAAAGCCCACCACAAACTGCTTACAATGTAACTAGTTATGTCTTAATTTAACACTAGGTCATTCATAATACAACACTGTCAATCACTTTCACAACATAAGCAAAGAACAGCTGTTCGTGAATTAATGCAGTTTTTATTAAAATCTAAATAGCATTTTTTACTATAGTAAAATATGATGTGAAGAAATAATTAGTTTAATTAATAAAAGAAAATTTTGTTTGTTAATCTGCAATTAACATACCAGGATACTTACACTTAAACTGTAACAAATAAAGGAAAATTCCCAAGCAATATTAATTTATATTGCATCAAAACAATGTCAACATCGATGGAACTATATCGCTGCAGTTTTACCGCAGGTGCCTTTGCTGCTGGCGGTAGTTTTTTTGGACGCGCGCCAAGCCAATTGTCGGATCTGCCGGCATTGACAAGTGTATTTGCGCCAACAGCCGCGGCAACATATTATTTAGGTGAGAAATGTCATCAAAACAAATCAAAACACAAATGAAAGTAAGTTTTATTTATATTTTTTAGAATTATTTGTTTTTCGTGCTGTGCCTATTATCTTGATGGTGATTTGTAATGTACTAAATTGGCGCTATTTTCTGAAAGCTTTGCAGTGTACTGAGCACACATTGACTGCAACGGTGCTTACCGCTGCCACTAATTATATGTTATCGGTAAGGATTTGGTTAAATGCATATGCTTATAAATTAATTAAGATTATTTTTATTAGTTTATCTTAGGTGCACTTGTTTATCGAGAAGAGATTACACTTATGTCAACGGTTGGTGCTATATTTATTATAACCGGTCTTTGGTTTTTATGTAAAGCACAAGAGGAGCAAAAACTAAGTACAAAACATAAAAAGTTACAATAAAAAATAAAAAGTAGTGTTAATTATTGAAATGAAAACGTATTTTTTTATAATTAACCAATTACTAAATGACTATTTAACAGTTGTGGCTTTTGTGATAAGTAATAAGTACAACACAAAGATGTGAGGCTTTATACTTCGTATTAAACGAGTCTTTAACAATTATGGCTTTTCTGATAAATAATAAATACAAGCCTTAGACCCTAGGAGCCATTTCAAGACTGTCTACGTAAAGGGAACTAACTCGGAAATTTTATCTGCCCAAAGGCTGTCAACTCGGGATAATTCTGCGCTACAATAAAAGCAATTATTTTTTGATTACTTCGACGACATAAAACAATACGCCTACCAGATTGTGAACGCAACTAATTTCAGATATGCAGGGAACACCATTCACAGTGAAGTCATTATCATCTTTACCGACTCCCTCCCAGTGCTTGCCGCACTTGGAGTCAAACTACCACTTTTTGTCGGCGAAGAGCTCGAGTTATCTAGTGAATATAGAGTGAACCTTGCGCAATTTCGTTCTGGGTATTGTTGTAAGTTACTCTACGACAAAATCTGTTAGTATTATTGTTATTGTAGTGACAAATAATTTGAGGAAAGCTCTGATTGCTTTTCGTGTACTTAGAGCCCGTTTCGTAAAAATCTGTAAATTTCGTAAGAGAAAAGTTCACCCTACAAGTCTCTTGCGCAGCACCCACCCGTAATGAAAAACAATGAATTTTTTATAGTTTTTCTCTTGGTTGTTTCTTTCTCTTTTTTTAATATAAGTAATATTTTTGTATGATTTATTTGTTGTTGTTTTTATCAATTAAATTTAATAATAATAATAATAGTAATAATAATTATTATAATAGGTAGGCGTATAATTACTTTCTGTTTTGCTCTTCATCTCAAGTTTGTCTCCTTGAAATACTAAACAAATTATATGCAATCAGGTGAAGACAACAACAAATGACACAAATTTTTATATTTCTTTTTCACTGATAGCCCTGCTCTATCTATAAAGCACGCTTATAGCGGCTATTATTTTGAACTGATTTCCTTCTTGCCTTATCATTTTATCATATGTAGTTGTTGTTTTGCAGTCGACATTTCTAGCACATCTAAACACTTAAAATATTAATTCTTGTTTTTTTACAAATTATCATTGCTGTAACTTTTGCATTGCATAGCTTGTTACAGCAGCAGCTGCCAACTGAGTAGCGCTGTTACGCTGTGTTGCTGATGCTGCTTGCAATTTGTTTTGGTTGTGCGTCGCGCAATATTTGAAATTTTTTTCGCATAATTGTGTCATTCGTTTTTTTTTTCTTTTTTTGAGTTTTGTTTTAACTGATTTCATATGTTCAACTTGCTGATTCATACTTTCGTTTACTGGCTTACATGATGAAAGAGCAATTACATACATTTATAATATTTATTTATTAGAAAAAAAATGAACATAAATAAGTATTTCTGTAATTGAAATTAGCATAAGTTTTCTTTGCGTTTCTTTAAATATAATATTCTTTTTCCTTTTTTTCGCTTTCTGTACTTCTTCTTTGTTTTGTTTTTTGCTTTCACTTGTTTCTCCCATTTTTTTGTGATTTTTTTTGTTTGTTTGTAGTTTTGTTTACGAAATTAATTGTTAACGCAGGCGCGTGTTTGTTTACGTTCAATTGTTGCAGTTTCGGTTGCTTTGGGGTGGCCGCTGTTGCCAATATGTACTGCAGTTTTGACATTCGTCACACTACTAATTAAAGATTAACATATTTTTGTTTTGTGGTTTTTCCGTGTATATATGTAAATGTATGTGTATATATTCGTGTGTTTATGTTTTTTGCTTCTTGGTTTTGTTACCCTCATATATATATATATAGATACATAAGTATATATATATTCACGATTCTTAAGTGGTTCTCATCATTCTGCCTTCTGCTTCAACGCTGCTTCATTTAGATTTCATCCCACACACACGCTTCCTTTCTTCCTTGGCATCTACTTCAATCAATTTTTATTATCCAAACTCATTGGTATGCGCTGCGATGAGCGGTTCATATATGAGCCGGACGACGGGTTGGACTGACCGCCACTGCCATTGCGCCCACCAAGCGTGCGTGATGGTGGGCCATTGCCACGTCCGTTACCGGCGCCACCACCACCATTGCCACCGCCGCTGCCGCGCGGACCACGATAGTTGCCGGATTCGTAACGTGAGCCGGAATCTTTATTTGAGTACACATTGCCTCCACCGTTCTGGTAATACGAGCCGCTCGATGAATTTTCATTGTTGCGGAAATAGATTCCACTCCCGCCGCGACCGCTGCCGTTCTGTTGCGAATTGCCATAACTGCCGCGACCGCGTCGTCTTTGGAATTGTCGTCCGTTATTATAGTGACCTGAAAAGTTAAATTGCAATCGAAAAATTTTGTCAATTACGGTATCAGAGCTCACTTACCACCATCCTGCTGTTGATTTGAATTCCAATGATTCGATTCATGAGCGTTACTCGATGATTGGTTGCCATCGCCGTAGCCACCACCACTACCGCCAACACTTGGTCCGGCGCCACTGCCACTACCTGCACCGCCGCTACTGTTGCTGGACGTCCATTCGATTTTGCGTACAATCGCTGGCGTATTGTCGCTGTTGCCGCTTGGAGTCGATGGATTAGACAGCGCGTTCATTTCGGCGCTCCATTTTGTGGGCGGCTCCAAAACGTTGCTTGCGCCAGCAACGCTGCTGCTACTGCTGACTCCACTCGAGGATTTCAAAGCATTGGCAAGCGCAGCAGTGGCTGTGGCATTGGTGACTGCAGTGCTGCTGATGTTTGCGGCTGCACGTACACTGGCCGCAGTGGCCTTAGACATAGCATCCCATTCGTTGGCTATCACCGATTCGCTGGCATTGAACTTGCTGTGTGTGCCCAAGTCTTCGTTTACTTTTAGCTCCTCTGCTGCTGCGGCTGCTGCAGCGGCGGCAGCTGCACTGGCTTTAGCCACCACGGCCAGCTGCTGTTGCATTTGTTGTTCGTAAGCTAGGCCGACGACGCCATTATCGAAACCCAAATAACCGCCGGCGGTTACATCTGAGACACGTACATCACCTGGTTGCATACCCAATGTCGGTTGTGGCGGTTGCGCTTGTTGTGGTACTTGCGGCAATTGTTGTTGTTGTTGTGCATTTTGTTGAGCCAGACGTGCTTGCGGTGCGGCCATACGCGCCATGATCATAATTGGTGCTTGTTGTTGTTCGGTAAGCAATAATTGTTGTTTATGGGCTGTGATCGCATCTTGTGGCTGCATGCCCGGTCCCCCGACGGGGGAGAACAGTTGTGGATGCTTTTGTTGCTGCTGTTGTTGTGGGAACATGGGGCTCGGGTTGTTGCTCGCAATAGTGGGCGTATTGCTGCTGTTCGCACTAGTTGGTGCTGTCACACTTGCGGCCGCCTGCATGGGTGGGAATGATTGGTTGGTAAATGTTTGCGTTGGAATTGTTTGTTGCGGTTGTGATTGCTGAGCCTGCTGTTGTTGTTGCTGCTGCTGTACGATTTGCTGCTGTTGCTGCAAATGGTGTTGCTGTTGGTTTTTAAGCAGCTCTGCTGCTTGCAACTCACCACCGTGTACTAAAATATTTTGTTGTTGCAATTGTTGGGCTTGGGAGAGACTATCTTGTGAAATTGGTGGCTGCTGCTGTGTTTGTTGTGGCGGTTGTTGTTGTTGCTGTTCGAACACAACACTGCCAATGGGTGCATTGCCACTTAATTCTGGTGAATCAAGTTCGCTCTCTTGCAAAAAGTAAAAACTACCATTGCCAATTATCTCCGCTACGGGGCGCATTTGTTGTTGTATAAATTGTTGGCGATTATGGGGGAACAAACCCTGTTCTACAGCGCGCACTGTTGTGGGCGTGAAATGACCTGGTGGTGGTTGTGGTGCTCCATGTATGGGTATAGCACCTTGGGGTAATTGCGCAGCGGCAGCTTGTGTGCCTGGGCTAGTCATCAACTGACGCTGTTGCTGTGGTGGCGCCTGTGCAATGGGTACCATTTGTGGTGGTACCTGCGGTACACCGATAATACTGCCTGGTGGCACCTGTTGCATCTGTGGTGGTGCACCTTGCATTTGCTGTGCCGTGAACATGGCTACATGCACTGGTGCGGCGGGTGTACCTTGTAGTGGTGCTGGAAAATTGGGGGGCACACCACCAGTTACAGCGTTTGCTGGTTGTATTACAACTGCATTCAGTGGTTGTTGTTGTTGTGTTTGTGGTGGTTGAATAACGCCCTGTACTTGTTGTACATCAAGGTGCTCCTTAGTCGTTTGCTGTGGCACCAACTGCTGGGGCAAGTTTGGTTGTTGTTGCTGCTGCTGTGGCAAATCGTTAACGTTACCTGCAACTGTTGCTTGCAAAACGGCATCATCGATTAAACCAGCATTGGCATTCTGGTCATCCAAATCATCTTCTACATCAATAGATGATACGTTTAACTTCTCCAACCCTTCTTCTAAATATATCTCGTCTGCATTAGCCACGTCTTCACCGTCGGCGGAATTGCTAAACACTTCGTCCTCTTCCTTCACCTCAACCTCTACCTCTGGTGTTGCCATATAGATCTTATCGAGATAACCAGATTCCTGAATTTTATTGAAGATTAAACGTATCTGATCATATGTAAAGTTTTCAGCATAAACTTTGGGGCGTCCGTCAATGGTCATTGAATAAAGTTCTGCCGCTTTTTGTGCGGCAGTCACGAAAGGTACATCATCTACAGTCTCGGGACGGGTCATACGTACATCGCAACAACTAAAATGAAAATAATTAAATTAATATAATTTTATCTTTTTTTAATTCTACTACTTACAACTTATCCAAAATGGTGATATCGGCAGTTTCCAATTTCAATGCGCCATTGGCTCCGTTTAAAAAGTCGGCACGAATGGTCTCATCTTCAAAGCAATTGATGATATTTTGGATAACTAAAGCTTCACGGATTTTGGCAGTCTCAGCAAGGGCACGTGTAATCAGATCCTACAATATACAAAATGCATTAAATATTTTTAAATAATTTTATATGTGTATTAAGTACCTTGCGTGCTTGTTTCCTTTGCTCCTTTTCAGCTTCTTTCACAAATTGCCACATTTGCTTGGAGAAATCGCGTGCGAATTCCAACATAGCAATAACAGCGTCATACTTTGCTACAGCAGCCTTCTGGTCGGAGCTCAACTCCTTGCCAGAAGCTTGAATGGTACGATATGATTCCAATTTAGTCTGTGAAAAACAATATTAATAATACATAGGAGTGGAATAAATAGACATTACATATACCATGAAGAAATTCAAAAAAAAAAAAAAAGAGAAACTTTAACTTATGCTATAATAGCCTTTAATTCTAGCAGCTTAAATGGGTATAAGAAATAATTATCTTGATTTTGGTCTATCGGTTTGTATGAGAGGTATATACTACCGTGCTATCTTAATAAATTATTCAGGTATTAACTCTTTGGACAGAAACAACTTCCACGCATTGATTTGATGTTGATCGACCAACAAATGAGCAGATTCTTATAGAGTTAGGCATGTTCTCAATATTATTAACCATAAACAACAGGAAAATTTTTACTCATCCCGTATCTTCTCAAATAGAAATATGGTGCACAGGTGTCTTTATAATAGATATCACCCACTCAAGTTTTTATTGTTAAATGCTTATCAACGAGCGATTAAAAACTTTGTTGACGAATATGCAATAGAAAATAGTAAACAAAATGAAGCGGTGTGGAAAAAAAATAAATAACATTTAATTTTATGCGGAAATGGTAAAACACCGAAGGCAAACAATATTTTTGCTTATTACGAATAACATGGAAGGCAGTAATTAAGCAAAGTATAGTGGCCGCAACAAAAACAAAACTGCAGCAGATAAGAAAAGGGGGATAGGTAATAACAGAAATACGCAACAGTAAAAAAAAGGTAATTACGACCATGAAAAATTAAAAAACAAAAAAAAATTGCAAGAGCGAAGCGAAATTGCTGCTATAAAATAAAACATGGAAAATCGAACAGAAGCACATGGAGTTCCCCTATTATGCACTAGTGATGCCACATTACGAAAGCCGCTGAATAAATTGCTTCAACAATTGACATAGGTCAATGAAACCCGTCAACAAATATATAAGCGGTGATGAACTTCTCATACAAGCATGCAATGCCAATCTCGAGTTTAGTCAGCACACAAATTGTCATACTTCTTTATCGAGTCATTCAAAAACACAAAAGCAACACCATCATTATTTTCATGTTCTTTGTGTTACAAACGTTTCGCTCCCCCGCACGGATGGCAACCGTAATATAAACCGTGTGTTGTAAATTGTTGCTACTACCACTGCTGCTTTGCTTTTGCTATAATCGTCGAAACAAAGATGGCGTCGCGCGAAAAAATTCTGCGAAATACACCGAACAAAACCGAAATAGCACGAATGCCAAATTTTTCTTGAAATGAAAGGAAATGGAGTTAATGCAAAATCTATTTGCACCAACAAACTTTTAAATACTAAATTACATAAAAATATAATAGCACCAAATAGTAGAAAATTCGAAAATGATACCATGACTAATACGCAGCATAAATTAGCACAATTTGTTATGACCGACGCACAATTATGCGGCCGGTTTTGTTAAATGTCTGCAACTTTGATTTATCGGCCTTTCTTACAAGGGCTTCTTTGAGAATCCTTCGGGGTTGTTGGCAAAAGGCACGACAGAAAAAATCTTATAAATTATGCTTCACTCACCTTGCGTTTCTCCAAATTGCGTATCTTATGGTCAATTGTGGTGATTGTTTGTTTCATTGGAATATTAGCTTCTAACACAGGATTCGTAGCAACTCCTTTTGTATTGGTGCTGGTTGAGGTAACCGAACCCTCATTAGTAGTACTGTTGGCAATATTATTGTTCAAGACTGTGCTGTTCGCATTATTCTCGGACATAGTGTTGGAATTGCTATTGACCACATCTTGAGACTTCTTTGTGGCACCGCTACCAGTAACATTGTTACCACCGCCAGTACCATGCACAGAGCCTATGGAGGCTTGTTTCTCCAGTTTGTTTGAAGCAGAAGGCATACTTCACTGATAAAAACCGAATCAAGAATGAAGTGCAGCGCGTTTTTTCTAGCGTGTCTATGAGAACGTGAATTATATGAATCGTGTGTGTCAAAATATAATCGCACCGTAGACAAAAAAGGGATAGAGCCGCAACCAGCAAAAACTAAACCACACAACGACGAAAACGATGACCACGGCGAGGAAAAATCACGAAATTCGCTCAAGCGCCGTTTTTAGGCGATTTACATGGACTTTCCGAAATTAAAAGACAAAGCGTATGTGTTAAATGTAGGCAAATACGCTTTACATTGCTTATGAAAGAGGGCGAAGGCTATAGTGCGCGCTAAATATAGCTGTCGCGCGTACACGCAAACGAGCTCAATTCGCCGTGTAGTTGTTCGAAAAAGTCACAGTGTTGCCACAAAAGTGGAAAAATGTTTGTGCACTGTAAAATGAGTTGTTTTCTTATTTATTGCTCATGATAAAAAATAATAATAATAGTGATATGAATGTGCGGGTATATTTTATAAGTGAAAAATAGGTTTCTCAATTATTGTGTTTTAAAATATAAAAAAATGGTTGTACCTAATAGAAAATAAATATAGCTGAATAACTTGCTGAATAATTTACTGAAAATCGAAATCGAGATCGTGTGGTTGCTATAAATTTTTATATAACTCAAGTCAAGTCTACTTTTAAATTGTTTGCCTCTCCCACTAAAGTCAGAAGAAAAAAGGAAAAGTTTATATAATACTTCTTAAAACTTTTGCATTTTATTGATATGTTTTATTATTTTTTTATTATAATACATTATAACAACTTTCAAAAAATGCGTCATATTAAGTGCAATTGGTTATAACCGTACCATATTTATTTACTAGAACAAACAAGGCACTTCGTTTTTTACAGTTATCATTTTATATAGAAAATAATGTGAAATTAATTACAGAAGAAATATTAATAAAATTAAAATTAAATATATTATAATAATACAAATAACAAATGATAAAGTTTTAACATAGGATGAATTTAAAAGAAGAACAGTTATGTTTATTGTGTTATCTTATGAATTTTCAAAAATGCTGTTTACTTTTCAAAAGTCAACATTTTTTTTATGCATTTTTTATAACTACAATAAGAAATCATTAAGTATCCACCAGTGGCTTAAGTCTGTTACAGAAAAAGTAGCACTATATAGTCGTATAGTCTATATGGTTAGGAAAAATTTAGACTGTGTGTAAGTTGGAAGCAGCTCTGCGTATAATTTATTTAATAATGCTTAATATTTAGTACAAAAAAAAAAAAACATAAATAAGTCATGCAGTTCATATAATTTTAAATAAAAAATAAATATAGTAAAACTAATAAAAAATTAAAATAAATTTTGTTAATGGGAAGCGGTTTTCGGAAGTTTACAATTTTTTTCAAACAAGTTTTTTTTTGGTTTTTAAATTATAGCAATTTAAATTATAAAGTTCTTGGAAGTTTTGATAAAGTGAAATGGAAGCAATTTTCGGAAGTTAACAATATTTGTTTTTATAATTGAATTTTTCTTCATTAGTGGAAGTTTAATTTCCTTTAACAAAAAACCTTTTACTAATTATATCAAAGAAATGATTTAGAAATATTTGTTTAAAAAATTGTAAAAAAAAATCGATAAAATTTTTTCAAAATGTTTGTTAAAAAAAAAGTTTTTTCACTAGTACTTTTCAAAATATATAATTAAATCATTTTTTTTTAACACCAAGACTTTTTCATAAACAAAATATTTTTTCAAATAATATATTTTTTTTTTCAACATAAATTTGTTTTCAAAATTTATATACAGTGAAAGCTACATATGTATATTAAACGGACGCTCTATTAATTAGACATCTTCATTAACCGTGCACATTGACCGATCCCAACATTTCTTATACATATTTATAAAGGTCAATCTACTAACCGGAAAACTCTATTAACCGCACAGAAAGGCTGTGTCCGCTTATGGAAGATTTCACTGTATATATTTTTCAAATTAAATATTTTTCATTTGTTTTGTCAAAATAAAATAACTTCCAAAATAACATTTTTTTTTAAATAAAATTTTTTCAAAATATTTTTTTTTTTTTCAAATTATAAGTTTTGCGCAAAAATTATAAATCTCGTTTAAAAATTTATCTGCATATTTGCCACATTTGGCAACCAATATCAGCTCCCATACAAGTTGGCATACAGATGGCGCTAAAACGTTACGGAAGCGGGAAAATGACAGAATTTCATTTGCTTTTCATATTTCGTTGACAAATTATCCTAATTAGTAATTTTAAGTGCTATAATTTGATATTTTTGATAATATCTTAATTTGGTTGTTTTTCACTAATTCCCAATAATATTTTTAACAAAAGTGAAAACGCTCAAATTCGTTGTGTTATGCAAATTTTCGCTTAAGGCGGTAGAAGCTGCGCCCAAACACAGCAGTGACACTACGTTCAACACCAACATCAGGAAGGGCGAACTAATGAATATGACAACAACAACAACAACAACGACAACGCTGGGCACTGCTAAGCATTTTTCCACAAATTTTTTTGCTCCACATTCTTATGCACCGTTGTTTTGTAGGAAAATTTATTGATATTCAATTGAGTCGCTGTCCAATATTGTCGAAGATTTATTAGACGAACGGCGCCGCGTCCAATAGTCGGTGTAGCCGCGTGCTTCATCATAGTGCTGGACAGTCGTACGCCACGGTGGCCATTGCAGTTATTCTTCTACGAGATCCCAAACCATGAGTGAGGCGTCTGTGCCGCCCACTGTAACAACAGTCTGATCGCCGTAGAGAAAACGTGAACATGCCAGCATACCGGAATAGACTTTCGCTTCGTGAAATTCGGCGCGTGGACTAATACAGGGAAATCTGTGGGAATACACAGTGAATTAAAACTTTGAAAAAAAAAAAAATTAAATTTGAAATGTAAATGTTGACATGCCTGAAAATGCGCAGATAGCCATCGGCATCACCGGACACAAGCATGTCTTGCGCCGCCGAACGACTGCAGGTGGCAATAATTGTGTTGTTGTTGCTATAGTAACGATTACTCCACATGCCTGCCACTAAAAAGCCAACAGTGCAATTGCTAGTCAACCATTTGACATCTTTCATAGCAATGGGACTGCGCTCCGGCGAGAGTGACTTAGCATCCCAGAAGAGTAGATCGAAGTCAATGGTGACCGTTTGCACAAAATTGCCATCCATGCTCCAGTCCAGATGTGTGAGCGGCTGTGAGCCGCGTATTTTATTAACCTTTTTGTAAGAGAAACCGTCGCGCGATACGCGGAACAAATATATGCTGCCATTCTGCGAGCCCATTGCGATCATGTCGCCAACTAAATAAGGAATAAAAAATCTCCTTAACCAATCCAAGCTAAAACAATGAAAACTACACACCTTGATTGAACGCTACACAGTTCAGCGGTGAGCCGCAGACACGCAACGTCAGCATAATGGAACCATTTTCACAATTGATGACAAGTAGATGACCCTCAGTGCTGCCAGCAGCCAATGCAGTGCCAAATGGATGAAAAGCTAGTGAAACACACTCATAACCAGTTTGTATAGTCCAAATTAATTTGTTTTTGCGCCACAGTGCAATATGTTTATCATGGCCGGCAGTGGCGAACACCTCATCTTCGGGATGTGCAGCCAAGCCCCACAATTGGCGACCATGGCCGAAAACGACTTGTGTAAAGCGACGCTGTAGTGAACCCTCTAAAATGTTATTACGTGTGGTGCCCACATAAATATTGCCATCATTGCGTCCGGGACGTTGTGGATAAATAGTGCGTACGCCGCCAGCGGCCTCAGGAAGCTAAGCAAAGTAGAAATAGTTAGTAAATGCAAAACATTCTCGTTAAGCTTGCTCACTTTTGTGTCTGCAATCTTTTTGTAATTTTGTAAGGAGTCCCAGGCGGCAATCTTACGGTCCTTCTCACCGCCCGACAGTAGCGTACCCTCGCCCAGCATAATTAGACAACCAATACCCTTGTTGTGTGCCTCGAATTCGGTGCGTACAAAGTAGGCGCCATCCGAGTCAACCGAATAAATGGTTATGAAACCATCGGAATCGGCAGTGATGACATCACCATCCGGTTCGAATTGCACGCTGGTGACATGCGAACGTGATGGCTGCTTAACAATATCGGTGCGTTCGAAAAAGCCATCTTTGCGACGATGCCAAAAAGCCAGATGCCCACGCCCATGTGTGATAATGAGATTATCGTCCAGCGGATGAAAGGCGGCACCTGAGAGGCCTTCTTGCAGCGTCTACAAATATAAAAAACATTTAAAGAGCTGTTGTTGTGCTTATTGCAGCTACACCTACTGCAACTTTTCCGAGCAGATGACCCCATTGCCACTGCCAAACTGAAAGTATGCTTTCGCGCCCGCTATCCACAGCCAATATATAGCTGCCACCGTTCTGCAAGTGATTAAATGTTGCATGTTGGCGTTATAGAAATATGTGATTGCAATAATTTACCAGTTGTGAGAAGGCCACCGCTGTGACACCGCTATCCAACTCGCCCATGCCGAAAACATATAGTGTCTGCAGTGATTCGGTGCTCCAAATGCGCACATGCGCTTGTGATTTACGATCGCGTCCCGCTTTTTGGCCCGAAGCCACCAGCTCACGTGATGGATGTACGTCCATGCTGTTGACAAAGTGTATTAAAAAGTTAAAATTATATACGAAAGCACACTTCATCACCATAAAAGCATACTAACCACATAATATCCTCCGTGTGTCCAGTATAGTGTCGCTGTGCATCTTCCTCACGATCCAGCAGTACAGCCACAGCAGCAACGTAATACAATAGCTCACCCGTTGGTAAAACCCAGAGATTACGACGTGCATCAATGCCACGATAGCCGTGACTGCGCATGAAAAAACAAAATTAAGCAGAATGTCAGTAAAACTTGGCATTAAAGCCGGCATCAAGCGCGTTTCCAACTTACACCCACTGTAGTTGCAATTTTTTATCGGGCGGCGTATTATCCGCGGGCGCATGATGTAATGGTGGATAGAAGGTACGCCGCAAGCCACGTATAGTCACTTTGGTGGGCTCCTCTTTCATAATGTCCAACATGCTGTATTCACCGTTCGCACGTAAAATCTCACTCTCCGGCGCATAGAGAATGCGTGGACGACTTTTACTGCGTGGACGTGCACCGCGTAAAGGAACCTTAGGCAGTTCTTCTGTGGGTAGTATTGGCGCTGCGGCGACAACGGAGGGGCGCGAACGTGATCGCCTAATAGGCGAACCGGCAATTAAGGCAGTGCCAGTTGCTAGATAAAATGTGTCAACATCGGCAAACTCGTTGCGTAGTTGTGAAAAGCTGCGTACCTGCAAAGGTGCGTCGACAAATGATAATGTGATTAGTGGTGTGAGCGTACAGACATGGCACGATTGCAGAATAAAAGAAATAAAAAGAAAAAAATTGTTAAATCGTCGGTGTAGCAAATCGGCGATTATGCGGTTATTGTGTCATGGTCAATAGCCCACTTCCACCCACCTCTTGTCCTGTGCCCGTGTACATTTTCTTGGCGCCATTTATTTTCAACACTTGACCCAAATCTTCTAAGACCTCTTCGAATGGCTGCGATGTGCGCAAATTCAACAGCACACGACACTGCAAAAGAAATTGCGAGCAATAACATTAAAAATAATGGTATACACATTTTGGGTTCAACAAATAATTATTCAGTCCCAGTTATCCGTAATTTAGGCCACCTTATTCTATGGTGGCTTGCAGCTATGACATAAATCACATGCTAAGCAATAAAACGTTCAACGGTAATTAGGCCATATGACAGCGTAATAACGGTTTACTAACAAATTAAAGTCAGGGTTGCATGACACGAGACAGCATAGCACGGAGGGCAATACTTGCAAAAATGCACATTTCAAAATTAAGTGAAACAGAATATTGTAAAGATGTAGGGAGGTATTAGTCTGGACTGTACTTTATGGGGAGAAGGGGACTCAACATTACTTATAACACAGAGTATAATAGTCTTTTTCATCTAATCGTCGCCATTAAAACGATTTAGAGAGATATAGTGTTATATATGTACTATATTTACTATATGTAAAGTATGCTTTCCAAAGTAAAAAGCATTTTTGAATCTAGCGCCCCCTGGTGGCGCCATCTATATATCGACGGGTTCGTTAGAATCTGCTATATTTAACAATTTTCCAGTGAGAATTTCATGACATTTCGTTTATTGCAAATGAAGTTATTGCATTTAAGTGTCAGTATGTTTATATTATCGGTGCGAAAATGAGTTTCGAACAAAGAGCCAACATTAAATTTTGTTTTATAATTGGTAAAACTTTTACCGAAACGTTTCAATTGATGAAACAAGTTTATGATGTTGGTTGCCTATCCCGTAGCAGAGTGTACGAGTGGTTTCAACGTTTTCAAAGTGGTCGTAAGAACATAAATGACGAACAACAGGTGGGCCAATCAAAATCCGTGATCACCGAAAATTCCATCCAAACTGTGCGTGAATTCATCAAAAATCAACCGAAATCAACATTGAATTTCATGCAAATGGAAGTGAGCATCTCCATAAGATCGATTTATCGCACATTTTGACCGAACATTTTACGAAAGGTGTGTGCACGATTTGCTCCGCACAAATTGACTGACGACCAAAAATTGCTCAGAAATCAACATTCTATTCGAAAATCGCATTTTAATTAATAACCCCGTATTTAATTATTTTGATAGTACAGTGTTTATGTGGCCTTGAACTGAGTCGCCTTTTTTATTGAAATTCAAAAATAGCTCTATTAATTTCAACCAAATTTCGTAACATACTACATACAATATTTCTACAATAAAATTTTATCAGATTCCTTCACTTTACGATATATAAATCAAGTACCACTGAAGATTTCGAAATGAAACTGCCCACAATTAGCACATTTAAGGTCCCTCTCGTTTAAAAATTGTTGAAATCAGACTACAAATGAATCTATGAGTATCTTTTTACAGAAAATATGGATAAAATTGCGAGATATTTTGATGAAATTCAGAAGTAAAAGTCTTTCTCTTAATATCGTTTTTGAGAAGCTCCGAATTTACGGCTCATTTCATACTAAAACTATCGATCACATTCTGAATTAAATGCAGGGAGAATCTTTCCCCGTAAACAATGCGGTATGGTACTAAAAATGTATTAAAAATCTGAAAATTTTTTTTGACAATTTGACAAAAAATCAATTTTTTTTATTTTATTTTCATAATGTACATATATTTAAGAATGCACAATTCGAAATTACAAGTGAATTTGGAAGTATCAGGCCAATGGCTAAACCGATTAGCCTCAAATTTTAACATGAGCTTCTCAAATATATTTTTTAATAATCAATTGAAGATTTTTTCTCACCGATAATTTTTCATTTGAAACTGAAATTTTGGTCAAAAATTGATTTTTTTTAGAAACCGTCATTTTGTCAAAAAATTGTATTTTGCTTATTCCTTCGATTAATTATGTTAAATCTAACATTACTTGAGTGAAATGTGTTTTAATTTCAGAGGAATAGGAGGTCATCGCAAAAAGTATTTTTTGAGAGGAGCTCTCGGAGATCGGCTGTAGTTTCTTTTCAAATAAATATTTTTAGTAACAGTTAGAAAATATCACACACACAATTCACTTTTTTCGGCTTTTCCTTTTTTCGGCCTTACTTCTCATTAAAATTTGCGAGGGTAAAACATACTTGAATTTAGTCAATTTTTGTTTTTATATTGGTTGTCAAAAAAGTCTTGCGGTATTTTTATTGAATTTTCAATTGTTATACAATTTTTTTTGATGACTCATGCCCAGCTCTTGACCGATGCTACGGCTGCTACTATGGTCTCTTTCCACCAATTCAGCGATTTTATCGCAATTTTCGACGACAGGCCTTCCGGAGCATGGCGTATCTTCGACCACCTCTACACCAGAACGAAAACGTTGAAAGCATCGTTGTGCGGTGGAAAAGGAAACTGTATCGAGTCCATAAACTGCACAATTTTTATTGGCGGCTTGAGATGCATTTTTGCCTTTCTCGTAGTATACTGTAAAATATGCCGCATTTTCTCCTTATTTTGCTCCATGTTTGCGACACTATCACTCACGAACGACTTGAAAAAAACGACAATCAATCAAACACATGTTAGCGCGTGAAATGAGCTTACCAAAAAGGTATAGCATGACCCGATGCGACGAATAAAACTAGAACTACGCGCTCTCAGCGCCAACTAGCGAAAATACCGCAAGACTTTTTTGACAATCAATATTTGGATTTTCACCACTTTATGGGCCCACTGTCGTAAATTTACCATAACATTGCACAAATTTTCACTTTTAAACCAAAAAACCACATTGAAAATCCGTGTCACGCAATTTTTTTAGTGAGCGGCAATTTTGCGCTTTTGCCGTCAGGCAATTAAATTTCGACCAACAGCTTCATACATTTAATTTGGTTATAATTTCACAGCTACACAACGGCACTTACACTTGCGATACATACGTATAAGCTTGGCTTATATATTTCAAATGCCACTCCACTTTTATTGGCTTTCTATGCAATTTACCACCATCAGCGCCACCATTAACGGTAATTATAAAGTTTTCGGTAATATTCATGTTCTTTTTTGTTGCCATTCGCCATTGTACGCATATGTTTGTGTAGTTGTTTTTGCTAAATAAAATTACATTTTATGGCCGATAATTATGAAGTCTGTGACCCAGTTGGTCTTTATTGTTTGCGGTTGCACGCGCCTGTCCGCAAAGCTTGCGAGCACATGAGATCTTTATGTGACCCACGAAATGTGGTCGCCTGCAATGTGCTCGAGTGCGTACGAGTGTGCTTGCGCTCAAAAGCACTCGACATTTATGACATTTAAATAATCCTAAATTCGCATAATTACAAAATATGGCACTTTATATTAAAAGGCAACAACAAAAACACGAATTTTCGTTTGCTTTTATTTTGTGACCATTTGCGCATCTGTGGTTATGAAAGCGCGTTTTAATTTAGTACTTTGAGGCGATGAATATGCGAATTTGACAATATTTTGGAGTATTTGATTAATTTTTAAAGATTTTCACTAATTTCTATGTAAAATTAGAATTCTTATACAACAAGTCGGCCTTTTTTTTGGTACCTACATTTCAATGAACGGAATCAAAAAGCCTTCGCAGTAGCAAGAGCACCTCTCGGAAGTAAAACTTTGAAAAAGTGGGCGTGGCTCCACTCTCTAATAAGTTTAATGTCCATATCTCCTAAACCACTAAAACTACAATAACGAAATTTGTATAGCACTAAATTCTAAGAATTTCTACCGGCAGTATGAGAATGGAAAAAATCGGAAGATAACCTCCATCATCCCCACATAACGGCACCGTTAAAAACTACTAAAAGCGCCATAAATCAATAACGCCAAATACGATATTATATTTTACCTCCGAGATGGTATTAGGGAGCTTTAGAGAAGCCGGAAACTGAAACGATAGGCGATACTTCGAGACCTGACCCACCGATATCGACTAAACTTTGTATGTGGTATTATTCTCATATTCCTATAGCACAATTTTTAATTCTAAGGATAAATTTTGCCCTAATAATTCCTTCAAAAGTTGCCACCGTCTGACTAAAAATTGCCTAAATCCAACCAAAACTGTTCAAGCCCATCGTATGTAGTGAATATGTGAACCCTAGTATTTATAGTTGACTTTTGACCAGAAATAGCGGTAAATTTTTAAGATATATAATAGAAATTCAGAAGAAATCATTTCCTGACAATAATAACTCTGTGGATTAAAAATGGGTTGAATCGAGTAAATACTTTCTTGAGCTTCCATATATCTTGCTTTGATTTCTGCAAGTTGCAAGAAAATGTTAAAATGTTCGGTTGGACCCGAACTTACTTCTTTCTATGAGTACAATCTGTCCTTTGATTTAAAATAGCCCTCAATTTTAGCGATCACCTCTTCATTAGAAAAAAATGTTCATGCCAAAGCAAGTTTATCGTGTTCAATCTACCCGGATGACTGTCGATTGTACTTCGGAGTAAAATAATGGGCCTATGTTCCATCCATTGTCACAAGCACAATTCCTCCTAGTAAAAGATCACACCTCCAAAAGCTCCTAAAAAGCTTAGCGAATATTTCGTAGTTTGATGCATAAAACATATACTTTCAGATATATTATATATATATTTGTTTGACTTTAGTTTTACATATTGGCCCACATAAATATGTTCCCAATGTTTTTTCAAAATCTTATTAAATCGCTCGACAATTAAAAATTGCAGTATGAGTTGCTGTATGAGTTCACACTTTTTGTTGTTGCGTCTTTAATTTATTTTGATTTTATTTTTTTCACTATAAACAAGAAATATAATAATACTGCCAAATTCTATTTTCAAACGCTTTCGCTATGCTGCTGCTCTTTAAATTTACAAATACCGTTAAATTACATATTTAAGACAACACATTTTTTCTACTTCCTTTCATATGTACAAACAAATTTATTCAAAATCCCTCCATGTTTCTACAATCGCCCCTTAAATGTATTCGCCAAGGCATATGCAAATATTTGCACATACTTTTAGGCTCTCAGCCAAATTCACAAGACTTGTCGAAGCTTATACACACGCACAGCTTGGCTTCACTTAATTCTTATTTATATTTTGCTTTCGTCTTGCATGCCGCTATCGAAGATGTGCAAAAAATTCTGCAAACATTTTCGTCGTTTGACGTCAACAAAACGATCGTGATAAGACTTTTGTCGGCATACATTTGAATGCGGTCTGGCATATTTTTAGGCGCAGAAGCGGCTATTATGCAGTGTAAAGTACACATACTTATGGGATGTATTCCAAAGTGTATAAAAGGTATTGTCTGGGCCGTATTCTAATGCGTACATGATGTCTTTGCTATGTACCTTGAGGCTTCTCTTTTAAAGTGCGTGCGTCTACTTTTTTTGTTTGAGAAGTACAGTAAATGTGTGTGAATGTTGTTATAGTATAATTTTTATTACATTGTTAACACATTAATGTTGTAAGTCGCTGTTGTTGTCTTTGCTTTACATTTCACACGTGCAACTGATTGCCACGGCAACGTTTTGTGTCTGTCTGTGCGGAATTTTAATGTGCCAATAGGGCGCTATAATTACTGTGGCTTGCATAAATTATCGTTGCATACTTGGTGGCGCAATTGCGACAGACAATCCGCGATTCGTCTTAAACGCGTAATTGCGTATGAGAGGGTGGCGCTTAAATTGTAGAAGAACTAGTATTCTTGAGGTTTCTTAAGTTCTAATTTCTACTTCGAATTTGGAAGCTCGAAACTATCGAAAATAGTATGACTTTGTATAATAGTTTAAAACTATTATACGACTATAGTATACTAGTTTTGTTCTCCTAACTGTTGTTTGTATTACTTAAAACTTTACCTGATAGATAATGATTAGGACGACGAAGCGTGTAGACACGCAGGGGACTGTTTGTCAGTGCAAGTAGTAATTATGATATCTTGATAAAGCTTTGTACACAAGTTTATTGGAAAAAACTTAAGGATGAGTTCATAGTTGAACGATACCATACCAATAAAATATATAATGCAAGGTGCGTTCCAAAGCAAACAGGAATCTGCTTTGAATCTAGCGCCCCCTGGCGGCGTTAGAATCTGCTATCGTTATCAATTGATCAGTGAGAATTTCCTGACAATCTGTGAAATATTGAAAGTGAAGTTATTGCCTTTAAAGTGTCAGTATGTTTGTGTTATTGCTGTTAAAATGAGCTTCGAAGAAAGAGCCAACATTAAATTTTGTTTTAAAATTGGTAAAACTTTTACCGAAACGTTTCAATTGATGAAACAAGTTTCGTTAAGATGACTTATCAAATGAACAGATTTCCTACACAAGCACATGATTTTGATCTTTTTCAGTTTGTATTGTAACTATATGTATGTGACAAGTGAGTAGCTTCTTGAAAAGAAAAGTACGTGTGCAAAACTTCAAATCGATATCTCAAAAACTGAGGGCTGATATTTGGTTGTCGGTATTTTCGCTAGTTGGCGCTGAGAGCGCGAAGTTCTAGTTGTATTCGTCGGATCGAGTCATGCTATACCTTTTTGGAAAGCACATTTCGTTCGTGAGTGATAGCATCGCAAACATGGAACAAAATAAAGATTACAGTACTACTACGATAAAGGAAAAAATGTATATCAAGCCGCCAATAAAATTTGTGCAGCTTATGGACCTGATACTGTTTAAATTTCTCTCGCACAACGATGGTTTCAAAGTTTTCGTTCTGGTGTAGAGGTGGTCGAAGATGCGCCATGCTCCGGAAGGCCTGTCGTCGAAAATTGCGAGAAAATCGCTGAATTGGTCGAAACAGACCGGCATAGTAGCAGCCGTAGCAACGGTCAAGAGCTGGGCATGAGTYATCAAAAAAAATTTTATGAACAATTGAAAATTCAATAAAAATACCGCAAAATAAAGTAAGACTTGAATATATACAGACGGACTTTCTTAAACAGATGCAGCTAGTTTTTTGAGTCCTCTATAATTCACAGGTATGCTATATTTTTGACTGTCTTATTAACATTTTAATAGGTAAGCCTTGAAATTGTTTTAAAAATTAAGTACCACCTTAATGTAAACTTAAGTAAATATATATTTCCGACGTAAACTTATAAGCTGCCATAATGACATATTTATTGCCAGACAGTTAAGCCGGTTGAATGTCAGAAACACGCGAGCCCCTACTTACATATATCCATCTACATATACAAATGCACATAATGCTCACTCAAGCTATAATCCCATCCAGCAGCTCCTGCACTCATTCAACGTAAATACCTCGGTTGAGTGTGCTTGTGTGTGTCAATGCGCGCAACCGCAAAATGGTCTTAACGGTGTTTTAAATGACTTTAATGGCATAATGTATTTTGCTTACCTGCTGTACAAATAATAGATATGTCTGACGTGTATATGTGCGAGTACTCGCTGCAAACTTTTTGCGCGCTTCAGAGTCTGCTCTCTTATTTACTCACACACTCTGTCTCTCTACCGCTCACTCTTGCATGCGTTCATTAAAGTATCTGTCTATCGTTTGCCACTTCAGCACGCAATTATCGCGCGTGGCATAATCGCCATTTCATACGCTGTTTGGCGCTCTTAAGTATGCAACGTCAACGCGCTGTTAAAGTGCCTGCAGCTTTTTTAAAGCTTTGCGGCAAAACCGCGTGCAGACAGTGAACTTTTGCGAGCGCTTCAAGTGTTTTAAAATGCGCAGCTATCAGCGGCTTTACACACAAACGCACTTAATGTGCCTGGTTGTGAGCCTGTAAGTATGTTTATGGGACTGCATGCATCTGTGTAAGTTTGCCGTTTTGCCGCGTATGCAAAAAGGATTGAAATTAATGAGTATGCGTGCCCATGCATGCCCATACGTTGCCATTTAATGCACTCATTCAGTCAATCGTGTTGTGTCTTTAATTTGCCTGCGTGTATTTATGTRTATGTGTATGTGTATTATGTGATTGTTTGTATGCCGCCAGCCATGAAAAACATTCGCTGATTAATGTGCGCCTTTAAGCGTTTCAACAGCGTTTTTAATGTGTCATAAAGTGACACGCATAAATTTGCAATGATATGTGGTGACAGAATTATGTGTGTGCCATTAGTAGCAGGAAGGATTAGCGCACGAAATGCATGCACTTTTGAAGAGCAATTATTAAAGAGGGGAAATATTATAGCAATTATATTAGTGATTTTTGATATTTGATATGAAATATCACGATCTAAATATAGCAGTAATTCAGAGATATCAATAAAACTAAAACAGATAAATGAATAAATGCACTGGCTTATGGTTAATTTCGCGAAGATATCTCGTCAATTAAAAAAGTTTCCATACAAGGACTTGATTTTGATTGTGCAGTTTATATGATAGCTAAATGTTATATGGTCCAGTCGTTGCATCGAATGCGATATTCGCCGTGGTGCCATGTATAGAAGTTCACGTAAGTGAGAGAAATTCTCTGAGCGCCATTCATTTGGGAGCGATCAGAAACGATTATTTTACACATGGTTCTAGCAGCTCACGACTTATAGTCCTAGATTAAGTATCCTCTGGGAGACGGAACATCCCTCCCAAAAGAAAAAAAAAAAATCGAAGAATTAGTCCGCTTGTAAACAGACAGACGCAGAAAGAGACAAAGGGGCGAGGTTAAACCGAGACGACGACGCAGCTTGTTACGCTGATTATTAATATGTAAACAATGCATTTTACTATCTCTGAGGTTTCATTTGCACAAACTTTGTGGTAAGGTGATTAAATAAATGTCGCCTTCAACCTTCAAAGAAACGTGTTGATCCCATCACTAAGCTATTAAAGCGGTTGACTTCGATATGGAATTGTTTCATTGATGCATCTTTGAACGTCAAAAAAGATATGATATCCGAATGAAAAACTTGTGACATAAATACATAATACATACTATATGTATATATACTACTTTTTTTGCGCTTTGATTGATATTGATAAGATTGATAAGTTCACAGCTCACTGATAAGGTCTAAATATGTATTGAGTAGGAAGGGTAACTTTCTACTATAGAATATATATTAGAGCCTAGAATATAATCATAATTCCAAACTATTAGGTGAAGTAACGAAGTATTTTATCTGAGATCAGAAACATCGAATGCGATTATTTTGGATACTTCTTTTTCTCAAGTAAATAATAATGAATTCCGAGTATCAACAGACCAGACTACTAAGAATCGTTAGCACGAAATTCTAGTACCAGAGCCATCTCTGTTGATATTGCATTAGATTCCTATGAAATTCACATACGATGGTATGTATTTCAGCAATCGAAAGAAGAAGATAGCGGAGAACATATGAATAATGAGAAAATCTTATCATTTTGAAAAAAAAAGGCACGTAGAATATTATAAAATGCTTTTAGCAAAAAGTTTTCCGCTTCACTAACAAAATATTATTACCTTCATATATACATGTATAAAGTATACACTTAGAAATTACTTTAAGTTTGCTATGCTCAACAGCTTCTCATTGCTCTTCCGGTGCCACGGAGAAAACGTTTATGGTACACTGTCCATTGAAATGTCTTGCCACAGGAATGAATGATTTTCAGGCAACACTAAGGGACGGAAAATGCAAGAATTTCTGGGGTGTCGCTTGAGTAAAAAAAAAAACTTTTTGTGTGACGTGGAAATACTTGGGAAATTGTCAAAATTACGTCACGCCGAAAAGTATGCAGTAACAGTAGATTGTATGCAATGTCAGCACTCTAGCCTGCCATCGAAAGCATGTACACACACACATATTGTCCATATAGACCGTCCGTTGGTGCAATCAAGCTATGTTACTATTGTGCGCATATAAATTGACGAAATTGCCCTTGCAAGCGCCGGTAGTGGCAACAGTCCCACTCCACTCAAGCATTGACATGGCATTTTGCCATCGACGTCTAGCCAGTGGCTGGATTGGTGTTGAAAGGCTTCAAAACAAAAACGAAAAGTACGAAGGAAAAATTGCGAAATTGCATGCACTGAGGCAAATACACAAACAAAAAGACAGACAACAGATTTATTCACATATTTTTAAACAAACAAAGACATACAAACATATATACTTTTGTACAGTGAGCGGTCGCCAAATGTAAATAGTAATGTGAAGTTTAACTCTTCTACAGAGTCAATACTCGCATTTATACAGGCGTACATACATTAGGGCATACCCTTAAACCATTTTGTGTTTGAGCGTGTATGCCTTCTTAATTCGAGTATTGGCATGCAAATTCTGGTTACAGACACTGCCTTTGGCGAGTCCTTGGCCCTGCTTTGGCCAAATTCATTGGTCGACTGGTTCTCCACCTCTCCGCTTGGCTAACTATTCTCTCTCTTCGATTGGTTATGTGGCATTAAAAATCATTTATTGGCAATTTTTGCTTAGGGCGTAATGGAAAATCGTTTTATAACTGCCGTTGATTCTTGGTTTGCCACACACAAACACAAATCTACTTGGCGCGTGGGGAATTTAATCCACAAATTGGTCGATAATGTTGAGTAGAAAGTTGAAGTATGCGTATATGAATTTGCATTTACTTTGCTCAAAAGTGAAGGTTTTTCATTGAAAATTATCTGAAATAATTCGAAATTATTTTATTTCATTCGAAAACTCGCTTTTTTTTTGTAGAAAAACTGGTTAAATGTTTCAAAATAGATTCGGCAATGTACAGATCAGTAAATCGAAGATATATTACTGAACATTATATTGAAAAGAAAACAAGAAGAAATTTTTTTCCAAGATTTTCCTACTTCAAAGGCAAAATACCGTTAGATTTAAAAAAAATTATTAAATTTAGGGTCTATTTCATCTACCGATCACTACTCAAACGGGTTCTAGATTCAGAATGGTACCTTGCTATCCATAATAATGAAAAAAAAACTGGTATAAAAATGGGAGATAAATATGCGTCTACACAATAGATATATTCTACCTGAAATACCAAATATAAATATTCAATTAATTTCCTGATTGTAAGTAGTGTAGTTCCAATAACAATTCAGGAAGCTCTAAAAAGGTTCATGCGTTCCTTCAAGAAGTATTCATTAAGAGCCAGATCAAATCCAAAAGATGCTGTTATTCTAATAACCATCAGTGATCCCTCAGCGTTCACCGAACATTCCTTGTTTGATGGGTATTAAACTTGCTTATAGTAATAGCAGGTAAGCACTTATTCCTTTTAAGAACATGATTACAGTGCTCAGATTAAAACAATTGCTTCAGAGACTGTATCGTTCTCTTGATTAATAAATAATAAATGTCAAATTTTGGGCAGATATCTCGTAAACTAAAAATGTTCTCCATTTACTGGACTCGACTGGATTGTCATCGATCAGTATGCATAATATGCATATATCCTATTGAGATCCAATAGCAGAGGTTACGGCAAATGAGCAGCCTCTTGAAGAGAAAGGGATATCTCAAAGAAGGACAAACAGATGGACAGATTAGAGGACATAGCACGTTTACGTTTACATTGAAATAGGTTTCTGATCTTTCGTTCTAGAAAATTACCAAAACACAATCTTGTGAGTGAAAAACATTAAGTTCGAGCGGACTCAAATATCAAAGGTACTTTCAAACTACAAGGTGCTTTCCAAAGCAAACAGGATAAAAAAAACAGAATAAATTGTGTTTTCGGCAAAATTAATTTATTTTATTCAAAATAATCTCCTTCTGCTTCAATACAGCTTTTTGCACGGTCCAAAAGCATATCGAACGAGTGTTTTAGCCGGTATGGCCGCCAGTATGGCTGTGCAAGCCTTTTGAATAGCCCCTACGTCTGCATAACGCTTCCCTTTCATGGGAAATGCATTTTTCCGAACGGTGCCATATCAGGTGAATACGGGGAGTGGTTAATGGTTGAAATGTGATTTTGTCAAATAATCGTCGTTCGAATGTTGGATTCTGAGCAATTTTTGGTCGTGAGTCAATTTGTGCGGAACAAACCGTGCACACACCTTTCGTAAGCCCAAATGTTCGGTCAAAATGCGATAAGTGGTTGTTTTGAATATGCTCAATTCCATTTCCATGAATTTCAATGATGATTTCGGATGATTTTTGATGAATTCACTCACAGTTTCGATGAAAATTCCGGTGGTCACGGAAGTTGATTGGCTCACATGTTGACCGTCATTTACGTTCTCACGACCACTTTGAAAACGTTGAAACCACTCGTGCGCTCTGCTGCTGGCTAGGTAATTATCGAAATAGACTTGTTTTAAAACAAAATTTAATGTTGGCTTTTTATTCGAAGCTCATTTTCGCAACGATAACACAAACATACTGACACTTAAAACACAATAACTTCACCAAAGTCGATGTAAAATTAAATATAATACTAATTTACTTAATTTTTATAAATTTTAAATATCGACTTTGTTCTGCTCCTATTATTTTCGCACTATTCTAAGAATGTGTTATAAGAGGTATGATAAATCTGAGTGTATATACGTATGCACTCTCATTTAGTTGTTTGGGTTTGATGAAGTTTTGATTCCCGTAACAAATAACTATTTGGAAGATCTAGAGTGTTTGTGTGAGAGGAATCTGGCACTGTTCTATTGTAATCATTTAGCACTTAGAGGATTGATACAAGCTTGAGGAATCAATTTATCATTCATAATCTGTCTGCAGCTCTCGGAATTCTGATTCAATCAGGAAGTATGGATCCGCAATGTTATTCTTTTGAAAGAGGATTGTTTTCACTCAAAAAATTTACGTTTTTTAAACACAAATGTCAAATACAACTGTTTACTTTGTCATCTAGTTTGAAAGTTAACCATCTAGGAACTGAAGTATTTCTTAACAACTGGTTTGAAGGCAATCCTCAAGAAAATTGTATAGAAATTTTATTCCTTAGAAGTACCCTGTAATTTCTATGATATTTTATATATCTCCATCTTCATACTTTACACATCCCCTTGTTCATTTATGTCTTTTATATCACATCCTTGTGGTCAATGATATATGCGACTTTTATTACATGCCACATACTTAGTTCTGTGAAAAAATGGCCGAATTGATACTTAAGTGGCCGAGAGTTTGAGAATTTGTGGGAAAATTCAACGAAAAACAATCAATAAGGATGTAAAAAATCTGTAACATACTGCTTATAAGCGTGTTAAATCACTTGAGACTTGAACTTCCAACAGCGCTGGTTGTGGTCATCGTTGCTTGCACCTGAGTTCCTTTGCATTTTTGGCTTCACGCTTTTTATGCAATTTTACATTTTATTGCACTGTTTTATAAACTATCTTTTTTATTACATCCACACATACTTAGTTCCAAACATGCTTGCATCCTTCGACTATTTTCCGAATATTTTACAAATTTACACACTTGTTAGTCAGTTAGTCAGCCAGCCACGTAGTTAAATCTACATTCTTATACAATAGACTTGCACATCTTTATCCTCTTACCGCATGCATAGTATATGCATGAGCCACATGCCACATGCCACATATGTGCGTGGGTGTGTGTGCATCTCAGACAGGTGACTAATAAAAATATATGAAAATAAATTTGCAGCTATTCGCTATGGGTGCCATGCATATACATACACACTTACACACATATGCACACGTGAACTTTTGGTAAGAGTCATGCCGGCAAACCTTGGTTAGTTGAATTTTTGCAATATTCGCACACCATAAAAATGAAATTCGACAGCTTGCAGGAGCATGAAAAACCATGTGTAGTGTGTAAGAATGTGTGATGTTCATGTTGCTGTTGGTGTTGTAGTAAAATTTAGTTAGAGTTGTGCACTATTCCCTGTATGGAATCCCGTTTTATATGAAAATATTAGATCCAAGCCCTAGATATTATGATGAGTTTCTCTATTCTTTAGACACCGAGATCGTATACATACTGCTTTAAACGGTTTATGGATTTAATGATATGCTTTTGAGTTTTAAGATTATATTAAGAATTTTAGCATTGCCTGTTGATCGATTTACAGAGTAGAATTTGCTTATGATTTAACACAGAAGATTTCTCTATAAACTCTGCTAATACGAAATTGCCAAAAGACATCGAAAATTTGACAGCTTAGGATAAATTCGCGTGAATTTAGTAGAAACTAGTGCATCAATAATTTTCACAAAATACTTGAGATATCGACTTTAGTAAGCATTTCATTTGTGTTCAAAGGTGGATTGATCTAAAAAATTAATTATTTTTTTACTGTTAGTATTTTAAAAAATACCATGTTAAGGGGTTTTATAAGGTCTTCGGAATAATTCAGCAAAGTAGTCTTCCGTACGATGGAGCTATGTGTAGAAGTTCACGCAAGTGAGGAAAGTTCTCTGAGCGCCATTCACTTGGGAGTGGCCAGAAACGATTTTTGCACGTATGGCTCACTCAGCTCACTACCTTCTGGTCTTAGACCGAGTATGCTCTGGGTTGCCGAAAGGCATCCATTTGAAGGTTAGCTAAAGTGATAAGGCGAAACATTCCTTCCCAGGGTTTTGCAATTGAAGTGGGACTCGCCACGTAAAAAAGCACCATTCGATGAAAAGGGCAGAACGGCCTTGGATGAAAGATCCCTCTTCGGATTCCCCACAAAACTAATACGGCTGTGTAGGCTGACAATGAATAATACCAAAAGTTCCGACCTCTTCGAGCCGTTTGGTACCAAACGAGGTGTCAGACAAGGCGTGCGACATTTTCAACCTGTTAGACAAAATAATTCGAGCTGCAGAGCTGAATAGAGAAGGTACAATCTTCTACAATCTTCTACAAGTGTGTACGACTGCTGGTGTAGGCCGATGACATTTATGGGCCAATGACCACGCGTTAGTTCTGCTATTTCCAGGTTGTGAAAAGGTTGCTCCTAGTATGTCTAGTAGTGATGGAGGGCAAGATGAAATATCTCCTGTCATCAAAGAAATCGTCATCGCATTCGCGACTTGGCTCTCACTGTTGACAGTCATAACTTCGAAGTCGCAGATAATTTTATCTATCTTGGAACTAGCATTAACACCAACGACAACATCAGCCTCGAAATCTAACGCAGAATAACTCTTGCCAACAGATTTTACTTCAGACTGAGTGGGAAATTGAGAGCCAGGTTCTCTCTCGATGAAGAAACAATGAAACTCTACAAGTCATTCATTATTCCCGTCCAGCTATATGGTGCAGAGGCATGAACGATGACAACATCTGATGAGTCGACGTTAAAAGTTTTCGAGAGAAAGGTTCTGCCTGAGATTTATTGTGCTTTGCGCTTTGGCCACGGCGAATAGCGCATTCGATGAAACGATGAGCTGTATGAGATATGGCTAGGTCATGTCGTTCGAATGTATGAAACCCGCCGAGGGAAGCAGAAAAGAGGTATACATCTACTCCTTGAGAAAGAGAGTAAGGGGAGAACCTGGCTACACTTAGAATCTCCAACTGGCACCAAAACACGTTATTTTTTGAATAGCAGTTCAATTTAGATTTTACTGAACTGTCGGATAGTTTCAGTCCTAGCAAGACATATGCTTAGCAGCAGACACAAGCTATTGAGGTAAATTCAAAATTCTCCATAAGATCTCACACGAGAAATATCCTACTGTTACAAGACGATAGAGGATTCTCTATCTGTCGACAAGATCTGAGTTCAGTTTTATTGCGCGAAAAATCTCAGTACTTTAATCCATCGGCCTGCTGACCTGAGTGTTAAGGGGAGTACATCGACTTCAACTCATTCCCGATGCAGTCAAATACCTTGAAAATGCACTTTCATGTAATTCACCAACTCACTAAAAAGGAAAGCGAGCATTTTGGAGAATTTTTAACTCATTAAATATTTTGTGTCAAAATATCGTGAATTTCAAAAGTAGACTTTGGCTTTTGGGTTTCGAAAACTCATTTTCTAGAAGAAAAATGTTCGAGTAATTCTGTTCTAGGGAAAGCGCTAAGCAACTAATCACTGAGAAGACAAAGTAGTGAAGACAGCCTTTGTAATGCATTAAGACAACTCAGTAGATTATAAACGTGTTTTTTACTATTTTTCAATACCGACAGTCCCGTAGCACTAAGCGGAGTCCGTACACAAAACACTCAAGCTTGCTATTGCAGAACCAGCCGTGCAGTTTTTACCACGCCGCAAGGTGTAAAATATTAGGGCATTTTTAACATCCGTTTGCAGGCGTTCCACACTTATACATGTGATATATAAACATATGTGCATATTACACAGCAGCCATTCACTGCCTACCCTGGTACTACATGACGTATGAGCGACGTAGGAATTATAGAGATTGTGTGCCGGCAATCGGCTCGAACGATAGCGAGTTTATTGTTTTCGTTGTGAATTTTCACCATTTTGTGTTTTTCATACTTATTCTATAACAACACACAGTTATGTGCACACATGTAGTTGCGTGCATATACATGTAAGGGTGCATAAGCTATCTCATACTTGGCGCTTCTCTTCAACGAAAAATTTATAAGCGCTAATAATTTTTTTCACTACTTTTGTTTTTATGGTTGTTTGCTGTTCTGGCTTTACCTAGCGTATGGAAATTGCTAAATTGACCGTGACTTCAATCTGTTTTGCATAAATTGCAGACAATTGATTTTCATAACGAGTAAACTGGTAGTAAAATACACCAGCAAAGTTGAAAGTAATTGCCGACGTGTGTGGCGGAGTGGCTTTTGGAACAGAGGATATCAGGTTATATGAAGTTTGGCACACTTAAAGCCGCAGCGAAATACGCAATCAACTTTAAGTACGCTTGGGAAAACATATTTACATAAAAATTACTTAAAATTAAGTACGCATGTGTGCCCACTGTAGGCGTTAAAACAACGGTTAGCTGAATTTATCAAGTTAGGGTGATGTTGTAGAAGGAGTACAGTAAGTAAGCCACGCATTCAATCGAAAAGGTCTTAAGTTTATTATTCATTATCTGTATGCCCCGCCTATTCTAACGTCCTTGTATAAGAACTAATTTCATTCAGCCGAAATTTTTGGCGGTGAATGCCAGTTGCTGCCTCCGCTAATGTTTCGCCTGACCTCAATTTCTTTGGACAATTGCTAGCTGTGTGTTGTACTTGAACTTTGCCAGCGGTAGCCTGCATGAAATGCTGTGTTCATAGTAGTTTAAAAGTGTGTGTGTGTGTGTACCTTAAGCCTCCTATTAGCTGTGCCCTGTTGACCTTGACTACTTGGCCTTAAATATGCAATTTGACGGAAATTATAGACATTTGGCGTGAAATTTCCGCATATTGAACTTTTGAAATGTTGCTGCCATTAAATTACATGCCATACAGTTGCTCGAAAGTATGCCCCATTCAAAAGAATGTTGCGCATGTATAGTTTTAAGCACGTGTACCAGGCTACTTTGTATTGGAGGAAGTGGCACTAATTTGGCAATGCATAATATCTATCTATCATGCTATCGAGTATAAATTTGATTTTTTCAGTTTTTTACTAACACCTACACATCAATGACGTGTCCGTTTAGTGTTAATTTCCTCACCTATTTCGAAGGCAGTGTGCAGCTATGACGTTGCTACATATGTAGCGTTGTTTGTGCATAATAATTATATATCTCATTGACACAGCAATTTTGCGGTCAAAGCAATTATGCGCTATTTTAAATTAACTGAGAAAAAATTTGAATTCGTCGTGGTCAACACGCTACTTGAGTGGGAAATTGAATTTAAGTGTGTTTTCCTTGAAAACTTAAAGGTCATGCATTTTTGAGTACAATTCAAATTGAATTACAAATGAATTTTTTCATACTGAAAAATATAAATTTTTTGGAATTTCATTTAATACTAATATAATATTTTAAATTTGGTGTTAATTAATTTAATTCTTTATTTAGTTTTAGTTTTAATTAAATTTTGTTATTAATTTTAACTTTAAATTTGTTTTTATTTTACTCTTATTTTGCTATAATGTTGTTTTGAAGTAGTTTTGGTTTTAATTTTAATTAATTCATTTTATTTTTATACTCTCGCAACAAAGTTGCTAAAGAGAGTATTATAGTTTTGTTCACATAACGGCTGTTTGTAAGTCCTAAAACTAAAAGAGTCAGATATAGGGTTA
>NW_017534919.1:542830-575025 GCF_001853355.1 Bactrocera latifrons
ATTCTATATTCTATATTCTATATTCTATATTCTATATTCTATATTCTATATTCTATATTCTATATTCTATGTTCTATATTCTATATTCTATATTTTATTTTCTACGTTCTATATTTTTTCTCAATCCCTTAGTTCTTTTAATCATTATATAGTTTTTCTGTCTAAGAAATACAAATTAATTCTTGTAAAAACATTACAAATTGTTTTTACCTAGAAACCTATAAAACCCTGGCTCAACGCTATAATGAAAACTTTATGCTTCACACGAATTAAATAATGGGATTGAGAATAATGAAATCAAGCCAAAACATTGAAAAGAAATAGTGAGCTGCAAAAACGCGGCTTAATATCGCTATTTTTTCAACTCCTTTAGCACCCCTTTATTATCTTTATAGCTTGCGCGCAGAGTTTTCGTTGAAAATTCAATTTTTAATATCTCGTGGTGATAAAAAATTAAATATTTCCATAAATAAATTGCACATTTTAATGCGCTTTTGTATGCAATTTCCATTGACGACTTTTCTGCTTATTGAAAATATTTTTCCTGCCATAAAATGCAGCACGCTTCTGTGCGCGGCGCCGTGATGGCATAGCGAAATGAGCTTACGTCGTGACTGCATTGTTTTATACATACTCGGGCAGGTGTAGAGGAAATATTTGTGAGTAATATTGATTCACAAAAAGGGTGTTGGTTTTGGGGAGTTATTTTGTTTTAAATTTTCTAATTTTATTTTTATGCTTAGGTAATGAGGTTAGATATTTATAAAAGTTTAAATACAAATATTTGTGTGTATTATTGAATTCTTTATATAAAGGGTATTGTGGCGGGTGAGTTAATAATTTTTTTTTTAGTTTTTGCTTTTTATTTTTAAGCCTAAATAATGAAGATAAAGACGCAAAACTTCTATAACCATATTTATATTTAGATTTTGGCTAATATCACAGTTTTTAAATAAGTGGTGTTAGCTTTAAATATTTTATTTGTGCTTTGTTTTGCAATTTCTAAATAAAGGGTTTACTTTTGGTCGGTTCTTATTTTTTGTCTTATTTGTTCTAATTATCATAAAAAGTATATAAAAACTTTTCACCAAAAAGTAAATTTTATGTTTAAAGCCACTTTCCTCTATTGTGACACCCTATAAATCGTTATTACGTATTTATTACATTGCAATCCACTCACCTGCACTGAATGATCCAAATTATTGATGATGCGTATAACACGTCCGGCGCTGCGTTTGATCGAGCCCGATGTGGTCGATAATGTGCCCAAGTCAGCCTCCATAATCGATGGCTTACGACTGGCCGGTTTCGAGCCCCAACCCTGGTTACCGGGCGAGGCGTACCACATGCCGTTCTTTTTACCGTAACTAGCCGGCTGTTGTGAATTTGGTGAAATGAAATATTTTCGTTGGATGCGGTCGATTGATTGTTCGGTGGATTGTTGACGTTATGGTGAATTGCAATTGTTGTGGCATGAACGAGAAAGAGGGTAGAAAAAAATGGAAAATATAGTGGGTAAATAAAATAGAATTAACGTTCGAAATCCGCTGCTGTTGGCAATCTGGGCAAAAATATGTATAATTTTCGTAACACTTATGTTATAGGTGGCGACTTCATACATGTATATGTATGTGTGTGCACGTGTCGGCTTATATACATATAAACATATTCGCGCTTTTGTGCGTGTAAATTTGTAAAGTGGCCTATGCGCGAGTATTTCGCTCAAATCTGGAATTAATTAAATTGTTTTGTGGCACGCGCGTGAGCACACGCACATACATACATAACATACAATGTGTGCACATACACACATTAAAGTTAACACCAACAGTTTGCGAAAGCCGCATGTTGACCATGAGCGAGGCTATCACCCACAATCAGCGCGTAGATTTTTTGTACGTCGCCTTCCCACTTCCTGCGCTCATACATTTACATATCCTTTGGTCTTTTCTTCTATAAAATTTTCGATTTTTTCGCGCTTGCTTTCTCCACAATTTCGCAATTATTTTAATTGTTCGCGCTCAATATTTTTTTCTCACACACAGTTCTTACGCGGCAGTTATTGCCATGCGGCGCACACTGCGTTTGCTACATATAAACGTATTTAATATGTATATGTGTAAATACAATTAATTTGCGTAAATATATATTTATTTGTTTTGCTGTGTGTACGAATGCAATTAAAACCATTTACTTTTGTGGTTTTTCCTGCTTCGATTTTATTGTGACCAATTTTATGTGTCAAATATGCAAATTCATGCATTTCCTTGCATACTTCAAGACGTTGAAGCCAGTTGGGAACGTGAAACGAGTTTACTGGACATATAACTCTTTGTATGCACATTAATGAACCGAATATATATATATATATATAATCAACGACAACAACCCGGAATATTTCCGTGTTTAATGCATTTTTCTTATATAAACCTGTTTATGGGAATCCTCATATCATAAATATTTGCTGGATAATTAAGTATCAACTTTACGGTATTCACACTTTCTTTGCCATTTAACTCCAGTCTTTTATTCGCTTATAATATGTATATAAATCGCTTCTCTATTCCTGATTTCACCTTAATTAGGGACAACCAACCTGTCTATTTCATCAACCGGCTTCTTAATATTATTCTAGTTCTATATATTTCAAATGTTCCACAAGTTCATAAATTCTCCAAATAGCAGAGTATTGTGGAGTAGCAATATTTTTAAATAAAAATGTACTTAAAGGAGTCTAGAACAAAAAAATGTCCAAACATTGTTCAACTATAAGTTTTATTTCAGTTTTTTGAAAATGTCATGCAGTAGTTATTCCTCATACGCCGAAGATATTTATTCAATATCTTTTGATGAAAGAAAGCTTGATGTAATTATCAAAATATTTAGCTCTATATAACCAAGTTACTAGTTTTTAGTTTTACTAGTTTTTCGAAACAACTCGGCTATAATTAAAGATAATATTATGCATTTTCTTATACACTCAGGGTCTTAGTAAAGCTCTTCCAAAATCAATTCATAGACATGATATAGGTATTATCATTTTATAAAGTTATTATTCATAGTACTCGAATTCTGAAATCTGGAGACCGCAAATATCCATATAAGACCCTGCAATTATGCCCCTTTTGCCTGTGAAGCAATGATGAACAGGGAAGACTAGCACTAAAGCATGAAATGAATACCAACTCTGTTATTATATTTTTCCAAGTTTATTATCAAAAGTCAGTACATAAAAGCTCTGCCCCAATCGAAGCGAAATTCGTACCATATTTTACATCTGTATCTGCAGATATAAATTGCATTTAATTTTTATGCTTATCGTGAATTATTTTGAATTTCCTTAACAATTAGTGTTTAAAGAAATCATATCACTCTTATTGGAAAACCCTGTACATATCCTTGGTGCAAACTTTTCGAATAACTACATGCGGTTAGGCATACGCAATTTTATGCCTACAATAACATATTCAATTGTTATATTGCATATATTCCTCACTGTAATTATTATTACTCACACTCACAGTTGTAAATAAAACATATATTCTTTAATATTATTTACATTTATTTTCTCTTTCTGCGCCATCTTTGATTATATTCACCAACTACGCTGCGTAATTTTTAACGAAATTAACGGCTGTTGCGAAGTTTGCTGTATCTTTTGTTTAACGCAGAAGTAAACTTTTTGCTGTTAAGTCACATTTCTTGCTGAAAAGCAAATTATTATCTGAGGTGAGCAGTAAAGTTGTTAACTTTTATTTGCATTAAGCATTTATGTTTACAGAGGGTTCTGTCATTTTGCGTACTTGCATACAATATATAAGATATGGGTTAATATAAATATGTTGAACGAAAAAAATGATATTTAGTTACATTCAGCGATTAATTTAATTAAGAAAAGCTTGAGCAAGTATATATGTTCTTCGTATCTAACATGTATTGGATGTATTATTTTCTATGAGCTAAGCGCTTGCTCTTAGAAATTCTTAAAATATGTCGGTACAAAATTTTTTTCTAACTACAGAACAACTACTTTTAGAACTGATGTGAATGTAACTACTTAGATTCTAGTTCATTACAAAATAGTTGGAGAATTATTACATGAAGTTAAGTTGTTATTGCTGCTCTTCGTCATTTATGTGCTTGAATAGATTTTTTTGTAGCAATAATATATCTTGGTTGAATAATCAGGTGCGTAGGACTACAACGAAACAACTTTACGCGAATAATTGAGCGATACTACTTGGCCAAACAGCTGTGAATATTCAGATGTTAATTGACTAAAAGTTAAAAGCTGTCTGAAATGGCAAGGAGAAGGAACAAAAAAAATTATTATGCGGTTAAGAATTTTGAACTCGACATATTTTTCTAAAGTTATTCCTGGAATGTTTAATGGCGCAATAAAAACAAGTTCAATGATTAGCATAACTCAGTAATACCAGATATTAATTGAATTATCAGGTACATACAAAAGTGTTGTTTAAAATAGACATAATTAGGATACCACGATAAATTTTATGATTTTTTTGTACAATATTTGAAACTGAAATTAGTGTGAAGTACTTTAATGCCATTATAAAGTTTACTCCAGTCTATCGTTATGCAAGTTTGTACATTTTTTCTAATAGAAGTATAGTTTGAGTTGAGTTTAAGTTTATTTTTGAGTTGCCTTATATTAAAAGGTATCTATTTTAGGTACTATTGACTGTTATTAAAAGTGTGAGCGGGATGAAAGTGGACCAAAAGTTGAAGTATTCTTAATACTAATTTGAAATGTAGTAAATATGTGGAACTTCTAAGTTTTCATTCGAAACTTAATTAATATTTCCAACTGACTTGCAAATAAATAACAGGGAAGACAACACAAAAGTCTCAACAGCTTCCAAACTAAAAGCTATACAGAGCATACCTCAGCATAAAATTTGACGGCGTTGTACTCTACAACGTGCCAACTAGGCGGTTTACCTAAAGCAAAACAAATACAAGCACAAAATGGCAAGCGAGTACGAGAAAATATAAATTGAAAGGAACCTCGAAAAAAATAAATTAAAAGTTGCGGTGGCAAGCAACCAAAGTGTTAACTAACAGTCTGAAAACAAAGAAAATACGCTGCCAAATAAATACATTCTAAATGGAGAAAATTACTTAAAAGCAAAACAAAATTAATGCAAAGTTGTGTGCAATAAATAGAGAAAATTATTGCGGCTGCTGCGGAAACTACTTGGACGGCACGCCGACTTGCTGTCTCTATATTTGCTGAACACAAATTAAATGCAAACCAAACAATCTGCGGCAGACAGTCTCGAAATTAGCAAAGCGAACAAAAAATAGCAATGTAAAATAAAAGTGTTATTGAAAGGAAGTAGCGTAAAAACAGAGTTGTATTAGTAGCGGCGGTAAAGATAGACAATGGAATTATATAAACGTTTCTACTAATCTGTAGGGAAGCGGAATTTTTAAAAAGTTTGCTGTAAAATGGCACTCAGAAGAAAAAATGTAAATTTAATTACAACACAACAATGAAATACAGAAAAAATTCAAAGATAAGTATACGTCGCAGGGTAATTGAATTCTTTAGTACAAAGAAAAAAGAAGTGAACAAACAGATAAAGCTAACTGTAATATGGTTGTTACTTGTTACATTGTTAATTAAACATAAATACAATATTTAGTGGTTTATTAAGCATAGTTTTAACAAATCTAATATCAATTAAGGAGGATAGCATAGATAGATAAAAGTCCACGCAAGTGAGGAAGTTCCCTGAGCGCCATTTACTTAGGAGTGGTCAGAAACGCTTCTCATATCGCTTTAGTAGTTCACGACTTCCGGTCTTAAACCAAGTATTGTCTGGGTAGCCAAACGAGCTAAAGTGCGAAGGTGAGCCATCTCTCCCCAAGGTTACTGTATTTGTAGCCGGCCACGTAAACAAATACCCCTAATGAAAAAAATAAACAGCCTCGAATGAGAGACAACCCTTTTGAATACCGTAAACGTATTAAGGATTACGATTTAAGGGCATGCATTTGGAACATCCGGTCCTTTAATTGAGAAGAGCCTATCATTTTGTGATAGGTGGAAGACACGTCTCCAGTGTTTTAGATGTGCGTGCGCTTCGAGGCCCTAACAATGACTCTGACCATTATCTTGTTGCAGCCAAGATACACACCCGTCTCTGTTCAGTAAAAAACGCACGTTAACAAACACAAGGAGGTTTCGTCGTCGAGAAGTTGCAATGTTAGACAGCCCAACAATTTTCTTCTCGACTTGCTTTCCTGCTCTTTGAAAGCACTCATCAAATGGTATAGGGGAGCTGTGAAACGGTATTTCAATGGTATTTCAAGCTTCATACCTACAGCTACAACCGAAACCATATGTTTTCGAAAAAGAAAAAAACGACAGCTGGCAATGATAACAGAAGGTTGAAAGACGGGAGCATGCTTTTGTAAAACCTCTCGAAGTGATCTAGTTACTGCTTCCCAGAGCATAATGGAATTATAGAAGGAACACTTTTCCAGTCTGCTGAATGGCAGTGAAAGCATAATACCTGGAGATGGTAAGCCCGGTTCCCGGTTCGATGACGATGGAGCAGACGTTACTACCTTACTTCTTTGTAGAATGTGATCGGACGAAAGCAATGCCGACGATTGTAATTTAAGTGTGCCAACACCCGTGGGATGAGCCTCCTCAACATCACATTTAAGGTTCTATAGAGCGTACTGTGTGAAAGATTAAAGCATACTATCAACAAACTGATTGGACTTTATCAGTGTTGCTTTAGGCCTGGCAAATCAACAACTGACCAGATATTCACCACGCGCCAAATCTGGGAAAAGACCCGTAAAAAGAGGATTGACACACACCACCGCCTCACCGTTTTCAAAGCTGCTTTTGACAGCGCGGAAAGGAGTTGCCGATATGTCTCAATTTGGTATCCCCTCAAAACTGTGTAGCTGTGTAAGCTGATGTTTAGCAATACCAAAAGCTTCCTTAGGATCGGGAAGAACAGGGAAACTCCGTATCGTGCGATTTCTTTAATACAATAATAGACAAATAACTCGAGCTGCAGAACTTAATCGAGAAGGAACAATCTTCTACAAGAGTGTACAACTTCTGGCGAACAAAGCCACTTATCATCCCCGTACTGGTATATGATGCAGAGGCATGGACGATGACAATATCCGATGAGTCGGCGTTAGGAGATTTCGAGAGAAAGATCCAGCGAAAACGACTGTTGCGCTGTTGTAATCTCGGCTATAAGTACATAAGCGGTATCTTCGCCAATAAAGAAGAAGAAGAAGTAGTAATGTAAATTAGTTGTAGTATACAAAAATAGTATTACAAATATCTATAAAATGTAGTGGAACCACTATTTATCAAAGTGATGGAATAAATATCAATCTGAGTTATAAAAGGCCTTAATATTTTTTTACATTAATTTATTTTTTTGTATATACATATACATATATAAATATTACATACATTATTATAACAATCTGTATGTATATACTAGTCTTGTATCACATTACTAACCCAAGACTTGGTGGGCGATGAGAGCATCACAAATGGCGAACTTTCGTCGCTATCCTCGTACATTTAAGCTGCCGAGTTTAATTAATTTCTTCACAAATATATGTATATCAGTATAATTGTTTTTTAATATTATTTTATCCGTCTCTTTTTAACGGTTTTTCATCGAGTTTTTTATACACACATGGACTTGCATTTGTTTACATACATTGCATACTGTTGCGAGTTCACTGCTTTATACACACTCTCGTTTGTTTGCATTTTATGCGAAATTAGTGTCCCGCAGCGTTTTCTGTTTAAATGCATACAACAAAATTGAAACAAATTAAATAAAATGAAATTATTTTAATTGAATTTAAGTTGCCCGAAAGGCAAAAAAGGCCGGAGAATGAATGAGTTGGTATTGTTGTGAAATGGTGCTATATTACTCTATGTATATAAGTGTGTATATGTATAGGTATGGATGTATGTGTATTCAAGTGTGTAGTAGCAAAAAAGTACTTTGCAAGCTTGCGGCAAGTACAAAATTTGCATCATTAAAGGATTAATGGAGATTAAATATTGTTTTTCTTCTTTAATTTAAGTTGCCCTAATCTCTTATCGACATTTCTATCTACTGAAAAATTAAATCAATATATTCGAAAATTTGCTGTTAAGCAACCTGACTTAAAACAAGTTTAAACCGCTAAACATGTTTAAAATAATAATATTGCGCATGTATTTCGGAATTTTGACTTTGCGACATGAACAGAGATGCAGATTTAAACATTTTGGAACTAATAAAAGAAGTTTGTATACTTTAGTAAAAACGATTGAACAATGCAGTTTTTCTAAACAAGTTTTTAACAAAATATGCCAATTTTGATTAGGTAGTATATTCCAAACCTGTGGCCATTAGTTGTACAGTATCTTTTTAGAACCACAACAAAACAAATTTTTAGTGCTAGTTTTTGGCCTCCTAAAGTTTTCACTGTTTTATATTATCAACTTCTCTTATTAACTTTTCGGGGAAATGATTCTAATTTTGGCAAAAATTAACCTAGTTGGTTTCCTTTGTTTCCAAGCTGAGTGCTTTAGCAATCTATATTTCACACTTCTTCACCTTTTATTTTCAGGTGAAGATATATAGAAATTAGTTCGCAAAGTAAATATACTATTGGCCTGACAGCGGTCGGATTACGCTCATCTACGAACCCGTCCTGATTTTATTGCCAAGGAAGATATATATCAAGATCCATAACGAAATCTCTAGATTCCGTAGCGAAATCTCTAGTTTAACTTAAGTCACAGCTTGAAAGGGCAACTGACGGATTTACAGAGAGACAGTCAGGTGATATGTACAAGCGTACAACCGTTAGGTGATAAAATCTACTATACTCTGTAGCAACATGTAGCCAGAGTATTACGAGTAATATTATTATTTTACTGATTTTTTGTTAAATTAAAACTGGACAGTGTGAAAAAATGTAGAGCAACGCGCTCCCTGCCACTCCCTCACCTACGGTCGGTCATTTAAAGTGAGGTAATTGAAAGCGGTTTAATTTAATTGCACTTTAAATGAGTTAAATTCACTTTGAACGTGCAGGCAAAGACATAAGTACTAGACGCACATGCACATAGCGAAAAGATAAAGCAAAAACAAAAATAGTACAGCAAAAACAATAGTAAACTTATACAACAACATCAGTTGCTGTGTGGAATATGTAAAATAAGAGAAAACAAGGCACGCGCCTGCAGTGAACTACTGACCGCGCAGTGCAAACGGTCAACGGGGCGTGTGAGTGATCGTTGACGGGCAACTAAATAAACGAGTGGCAGCAAATAAACTCACTTTTCTACGAGTGTATGTGTGAGTATGTGTATTAATGTCTGTAATTGACTGTAGGCCACTACGCCATGCTTAAGAGCGCATAAAAGTTTGCTACGAATTTATTTGAAATATTATTTGTACTGAAGTTTTATTGAAAGTATGCAGAAAAACTAAACGTTTTGCCACAAAATTATTTTTTTTAAATTACTTTTATAATGTTTTTAATAAAAAATTTTCAGTTTTTCCACAATTTTTTTTTTCAAGTAACTTAAAAATTTTCACACACATTTGTCTCAAAAAATATAAAATTTGTTTTGCAAGAAAAAAAGTTGTAACGCACTTTAATGGAAATATAAATGTACACAGCTATTGCTTAAGTTTTAGAAATATTTTTTATTATAAAACTACGATTTTCAATCCACATATGCACGAACACTTTCGTAATACTTGACACGACTAACTTTCTCTATGTCTGAGTTAATGGAAAGTATTTTTCATCATTGCGTACAAATAAATATGGCGGCGTTACGCTTGAGCTGCCGCGCGACGACTGCCRTCACAATTGCGATTTAATATATTTTCAAGCGTGGCAAGCCAACATACTACGGGCTACTTAGCTACATGTGGGGGGAGGAATTTTAAAAGAAAGTGGCTTAGTAGCGTAAAAGTTGACTGATTGGCCGACTAGTTGTTAGCCACGCTAAGCGCTCAATGGGAGCGAGCAGCTCCTTAGCAGGCTCTTTGGCAAGCGCCATAGTTTGGTAAGCATATTATGAGTAAAACACAAGCAACGAACATTTATACATTGCTATGTGCGTTTGTATGTGTGTGTCTGTGTGTGCGCTAATGGCCAGGCAAGCAGCCAAAATCACCATATACAAATCGCCATTCAATATGCTTGCCTGCATGTTACTCATACGCTGTGTAGCACCACACTTGCCGTAACAGTTTGAAGCTCTCTATCCAGCCTTTCCACGTGCTCACCAAAATTTCGGCGGCGATGTTCACGATGACGACGCTGTTCGTGCAAATTGGCAGTTGGTATGAAAATATGGTAATATAATGTATAACTCGTATTTATTACCAATGTGTTGCATGGTTGTTATTGCCGCTGTTATAGTGTTATTGTTATTGTTATACTCACATCTTTATGAGAAAGTCGTGTAGCTGTGTGTCACTAAGGCGTGCTTGTTCCCATACTTCTCGCTTCAACAAAGTATTTTGTTGTGGACAGCGGTAGCGCAATGAATTGCTACACCAAACACTTAGGTGTTTGTTTGAATATACATTTATATGTACGTGTATTTTTGTAAGTATGCATTTATGTATTGCTTTTCTACTTATTAAGATCACAGCGTATGTGAGCAGTTATGTTTTGGACTTTTATTTTGCTTTGTTGTTGCTGCTTTCTGCTTGCTATTGCCTTACTTTAGCTTTGCTGCTGATTTCACTTTCTTTTACGTGATGTGCTGCAATGCTTTATATGTTTGTATGTGGTGTGTATTAGAAAGCAGACAAAAAGAGGCACGTTCTTTTGTAGTGTGGATTGAAGTGTTTGTGAATTTTTTCAGAAGATTTCCAATATTTTAAATATGAGCAGTAGTTTGTTTGAGGAGCTCTATATATCAGTAAACTCTTACCAGGAATAATTTTGAAATTTTTAATCGCAGTTACTGGATTAAAAAATTTAAAACAAAGTTTGCAATCTCAAAAATAGGATTAAAGTAAAAAAAAATTAATAAAAATTTTGATCTAAAATATCGGATTGAAGAGATGTGAATCGCAAGCTTATAATTAAGAGGTAAGGAAGAGCGAAGTTCGTGTGCAACCGAACATTTTATACTTTTTCAACTTGCAAAGTTCCAAGCCGGCAATTAGATTCAAGGGTTGGCAAAAGTATACCGAACTTTTCTCACAATAACAAATTTCGGTCAGTTTTCACTTTTTAGTTTGTAATGCTTTAAATGTGCGTTATATGTTTTTTATCCTCTTGCAAACTAAAAAATTAAGCGATATAGAAATAGGGTTATGCATATATAAATGATCTGGATGACGAGAAAATCCGGGTGGCTGCCTGTTTGCCCGTCCGTCCATGCAAGCTGTAACTTGAGTAAAAATTGATGAAACGCGGATTCCTTAGTAGTTCGTAGATGGACGTAATCGGATCATTGTCACGGCAACAAATCGCCATTAACCGAAAACGTACAAAGTGTCATAACTAAGCACCTAAATTAAGGTATAAAGCTGTAATTTGGTTTGGTACCGTCGCAGTAGCAAGGGGTATCAGTGGGCAAAAATTCTTTCCTAGTATTCCTTCCATAGTAACAAAGTGTACCAAAAAAGTTCAGGCAGGTCAATACTTCCCTGACCTTACCTAATAGAAAGGTTTTTGAACTTGCGGGTGACTTTTTACTGCATATATCAGCCCATCGGCCAAAGTTATGACAATGAAAATTACAGAACGTGTTCAACTCATAACAGTGTACCTGTGTGCTTAAAATAGATAATTGGGTGAACTTGATCTACCCCGAACTTTGCCCTTCTTTACTTGTTTATTTTATGTTTCTGAATTTCTTATATGGTGAAGGCCGGAATCACTGAAGCAACGGATGAGAGAGATCGCGTCTAACTCGAATAATAATGATTTATTATAAATAAGTTAATTTAAATAATATCCTAAGATGTGAGTGTGTTCCTAAATTTTATGAAATTATACTAGCAAAATTTTAAAGCGATTGAAATTAAAATGTTAAATTTGAATAAAAATTGTATATTATAAAAGTATTGTTTTTTCTGCAAAATTTGTTTGCCATTCTGACTAATTTTTTTAACGACTTCTTATACCTTGTTTTATTCAAATAAACGTTTCTTAATCCATTTTTTGGTTCTCATACTTATAAGTATGGAAATTAGTATGTGAACTCTACTATTATAAAGTCAATAGCTTTTTCAACTAAAAGCATCAGCCAACCAACGTTGCTACCTTACTTTGTTTCTATCCTACCTCACAATCGTATACTTTGCTTTTGCTAATCGCCAGTGAATACATTTTTGCATAGTTTCCTTTCATCTATTATTCCATTATCGCAATTCGTTATTGCTTTCGACTGCATTGTAACGATAATTGTTATTTCTTCCTTTATTGCAGTGTTATTGTAGTCGTATTTCTGGTAACAACACATACATATGTATAACTATGTACAATATATGCATATTACATCCTTTGCTTTTGGTATGCACTTAAGAGGCGCGCAAATACAACAATATACAATTTATACAAATACAGCTTAATACACTGATAATACCTATATGGATATGAAGCAGTAATTTTATATGTAACGCGCTCATATCGTTAACTTTTGGTTTACGAAATTCGTTCCACCATGCTGCCTATGAGACCATGAAAGAAATGCGATTTTTCAAAGGATATGCCTGTTAGCAAGTTGTTATATGAAAAATATGCCTTGCTGTAAAGCAAAGTGTAGTTTGTTTTGCAAATAATATTTTTATGTGCGCATATAACGTCGTTAGGGCTTACGACACCACGTTTTCCGTGGCTTGTGGTTGCTGTGGCATATTGTCCAGACCATAGCTTGTATGGTAATGCACAATTTTTTTTTTTTGTTTGCATCCGACTCACTTTCCTGTTGACTGCCCACACAATTTATATTTAATATATTTAAAATTTAGACCCTTAAGAACACATCCTCCAAAGGATTTTTGAAAATTAAAATTATTTTAAGAGCTACAGTTACTAATAGTACTAATAAATGACTTAGACTGCCTGAAATTTGACTAACTTTTTTAAACGCGTTTTTCTCGAAACTGCTTTTTTCCACACGGTACCGGCATTATCTCAAGTTCTATACAACCGCTTTACTTGAAATTTTGTGTGATCCTATACCGTTCCTACCAGCATCAAGACAAAATTTTTATTTTTAATATTTAAAAAAAATTCAGGAATTTAAAAAAAGCGTTTTCAGGCAGTCGCTGTTTTTCAAAAAATTATTTTTTTTCGTGTTCCCTGAGGTAGGGACTAAAACAGCATCCTTACTGATTAAGAATTTCTTTTGATTTTTTTTCAGACCACCAGGAGAGTCAGGATCAATGTCACCAGGATGCGCCATTTTTTTTTACACCTGTCTTTAATAATTATGTTAATTTTTAATTTTTTTTTGTAGAATTGTGTTTTCTGTATTCTTAAGATATCAATATAAACACCATAAAAAATGGTGAGTAAAAATATTTTTTTTTTAATAAAATTCAAAAAACTGCCCAAAATTTGATTTGTAGACTGGAATACCCCCTTAAAGTGCATTGGGGGAAATTCATTCAATAAGAGTAGCAAAATATTCTCAAAATTATTTTCAAGAGCTTTTAAAGGCATGTTAAATATTTTGACAAAGTAATAAAGTATGAACAAAATATTCAAAATAATTTTCTTAGCTTTTGCAAACTTTAATCTCGAAGGCTTTCAAAATTTTGTTCGCCTAAAAAACTATCAATATTTAATAATTTGAAAAAAAAAAGTTTAAAAATATTTGTTTCTATAAAATTTGTTCGGAGCTTTTGAAAGCTGTGATCTGAAACTCTTTTTTTGTAAAAGCTTTGTTTTAACGAAAGAAAATTGAATGTGCTTAGATAAGAAAAATATTTAAAAATTAGTAAAAACTCTTTGTTGCAAGACATTTTTTTAAGTAATTTCAATAGCTGTTGGAAGCTCTTATCTGCAAAAGTTCTTTCAAAAACTTTTTGACTAAATAATCATTGATGTTTAAAATTTGTGAGAAAAAGAAAATAATCTTTTTCATTAATAATTAGTTAAAACTATAGAAAGCTTTGATCTGATAAACATCTTTCAAACGCTTTCTGGTCAGAATAACACTTGAATATGCTTTTAATGAAGAAATTATTTTATGAACTATGAAGAGCTCTTTAGAAAGTTAATTGTTTCAAGAAAATAGTTTGTATTCATTCCAAGAGCTATTGAAAACTTTGAACTGCAAACACTTTTTCGAATTTTTCCTTTAAAAATCATCAATATTTTAAATTGTTGAGAAAAGCATATTGTATTTTTAATAAAAATTACTATGCAACATATTGCAAAAAATTTTATGATTGTGAGAGCTTTCTATCCATGACAAAAAAAGAAAAATTTCAATAAAATTCTAATAATTTGATTAAAAATATAATTTTTTTTTACAGTGTACACCTTTCACTTTCTTTTGTAACTATTTCCTGTAGAAACTACGTATACTTTTACATATTTATACCTAAACACCTTCTCACTGTATAATAGAAATCGTTGACTTACAAACTTGCCGCAAGTAAAAAAACTGAAAGGAGCCGCATACAGTATCATAGTAGGACAGTAGTATGAATGGCTGCCACAAAACATACTCACATGCCTATGGACGGTACACGTTTATAGTTATATCACTTTGTTGTTGCGAAGTTTACGTCAGGCTAAGTGAAAGTATTTTGCAGACAAGTCGATACATATACCCGTGTGCATGTATGTATATATTTTCATATTTACCGCTGGTTGGGACTTTCCAAAGTTATGCAGACATATGCCTGACCACCTATACTCCTTGCACAAGAGTTCGTGTAGTGGTCAGACGGCCTCTTTTTAAGTTGTGAACAAGAACGTGCGGGAAGAAAGGTTGCCATACTTTCTTATATTTTGTTGTGTTTGTATGAAGCATAAATTTTATAAGGGCGATAAGGAAAGAGAAATAGTTATGTATGTCTAAGTAAAAAAGAAGGCATCGAGGAATATTTCCCGAGATCGGAGATTCCAAAAGATTTGTTTAACATTCAAAGAAAAAATTAATAAAATTAAGTCGCAAGGAACAACACTTTTTATCCAATTTTATTTCTTCGTGTAATTTTTACAGGACTTAAACTATTAAATATAATATTCCTAAAATATTAGTCTTATGTAAAAATTGTTTAAATAAGAGCTTTCAAAAGTTAATATAAGAAAATAATTTTCAGGTCCTTTTAAAAGCAAACCTACAAAGGCTCTTTCAAAAGCTTTCAGTATTTTCGGGAAGAACCCCAGTGTTATTGGTTTCAAATTGATTGAGAGTTTTTAAGAGCTCAGACCTGTAACAGCTCATGGAAATAAAGATGTTTCAGGAAATGCTTAAATAATTTCCAAAAGCTTTTAAAGATTTTTGATTTGAAAATGCTCCTCCAAAAACTCTTCTTTAAGCTCCCTTAAATGCGTATCCACAAAACGCAGTAAAATTGTTTAATAATTGGTGAAAAAACAAAAAAAATAAAAAATTAATGATTTGGTTCTAAATAGATTGAGAACTTTGAAAGCTCTGATTAAAAAAAGTTCAGTGGAATAAAGTTTTTCAGATAAAATTGAAATTCTCTTAAAGCTTTCAAAGCTATGAAGTCTATAGTCTATATATGTCTATAGTTTTTAGAAGTATATAAAATTAATGTTTTAGTTCCAAATAGATTAAGAGCTATGCAATATTTTTTTGAAATACCATAAATTTTAAAGCAAGTGATTTGAAAAAGCTCATTCAAAAGCTTTTTTCGGTTTTTCGCAGAAGAAACACTATTGTTTAACATGTGTACAACTAAAACTAAAAAAAAAACATTTAAACGTTTTTTGGAAAGCTTTAGGGATATAAAAAAAGCTCATTGAAAAGAATATCAGTTTAGAAATATTTAAAAAAAATTTTAAGTAATATTAAAAGCTGTGATTTTAAAAAGCTTTTTCAAAAGCTTATATTTTTGCTTGAAGAAACATTGTTTCCTTTTTAAGTTTTTGAAAAAAATAAATAAATTTTTAGATTCAATGTATTTGAGGCTAAGTGTTTATCAAATATTTTTCCTGTAAATTCCTTTCTGCTTTGTTCATTCCCCAGTTTTGCCATCGCCCATTTAACTGCTTTAACTGTCAACATTTGTTTGTATTACTTTTCAAAAAGTTTTTCACGTTGTCATCTGACTCTTTGCCTGTTTGTCGCTAAGCTCTTTTTCCTTCAAGTGCTTTTAAGTGGCTTATGAGTATTTATTAGCCTGCCACAATGCGAGCACTGGGCTGTCACGTAAGCGCACATCTAAAAACATATATACATAAAGAATAACACAGAGGCACACACACATATATATGCACGAACATTTGCTCATGTGTGCTTTGACAACCGCAATATAAGTCGCCTTATTCTGCACACATGCTATGCATAAATCTGGTTTGCTGTCAAGTTACTCATACGCCATGCACGACCAGCACTGGCCACTGGCATGGCGTTCGGTAGCGACTTTTATTATACGCCATTGTCTTTGGAAAATTGTTTTGCATTGCAGTAATGTTGGCGTTTATTTGCATTTAAATTTGCCGGTAATGTGTTTGATTGTTATTGTATTACGGCGATGTTGTTGTTTTTCTACCGTCGTGGAATTTTATTCACTTTGCTTTTCTTTACTTTCTGCTGAAGAAATTTCTTTTGAAGTGCGCTGTGCTCATTTTCCACATTTTTTGTTGTGTTTAGCTACTTTTAGTTGTTGTTTTATCAGACATTTTTTGTTGTTGTTTTACTTTACAGCAACAATAAAGCTTTTGTGCTTGTTTTTGTTTTGAAGGAATTTCCCTCGTTTTGTGTTTGGCAGAAGTTAAGAAAAGCGGGTTCTTTCTTGCTTTTACCGCTTTTTCGCAATGCACACACGTACAAACATGTATAAATCCACTTATATATACTCAAGAGCGCTGATTAGCATAATTCATTCTGCGAAATGAAACAAAGTAAAAGTACTCAAAGCATATAAGGAAAATGTTTAGACGGAGTTGCTAAAGTCAAAGCAGTTTTAACAGCAAACTCGTGTTGCAACTTCAGCTTATTGTTGCAACAAAAAGTTAACTGTCTCGGATATGCCGCGCCACAGGACGTTGAATTATATCGCATGGGCGCGTAGATGGAAATTTTGCTTTGTATTTTCACTTTTAACCCCACAAGGAAGTGAAAAGTATAATAAAAATGAAAACAACACAAAGTACAATTGAAAAACTTGCCGCATGCCGGTTGCAAAGCAATTGTTTACACATAAACTTTCCATTTCATTATTTCATGCCTTAGTGCGCCTCTTAGCCCCAGCCCCTTGTGTTGTGTTGGTATGTGTGCCATACAGGCTTTTATTGTTATTGTTGTATTTCTTGTTTTAGGAATACCATAGCGCTTTATAGCTTTTCATTGGTGCAAATGTAATTCTTTGCACGTGTACACATATCTGATCAAATTTAACCCGGACTGAGAAAACACAATATTTACATAAAAAGGCTCATACACTCATACATATGTATGTATGTATATAGCGCAGTATATGTGTTCACATACTTTTTGCATATTTTCAGCGTCGGTTGTATGTGTGTTAGTTGAATTGTCGCTGGATATTAATGTGTCGAAATTTCTGTGCGCATTTTAGCTGACATATTTTATGGTCACCCGAATTGTTTTCACGTAAAACTATGTGTATGTGTATAAGCAGCCCGTTAGCTGCATATTCCTTTGTGATTTAGACATACTTGTATAATAACACACATGTACATAGTGATAGTAAAATGCTGCCGAAGGATTTCCATAGGACTAGAAAAAAGTGCACTGATACTTTAAAAACATTTTCAATCTTTCAGCAATATGATTTGTGTGTAATATTTGTAAGCTTTTTGTAATTTTTGGCAAAGTTTTAGTTTAATTTATTGTTCGAAAAAGCTTTTTTTGTTTTTGGAAATAAGTGTTTGGTGTACAATAATCACTTTTAAAAAGTTCTACATTTCGCCAGTCGAAGCAAAAATTTATGAAGAAGTATGTCTGAAAGTTTGGGTTGTATAAAGAAAGGCTTGTGTGCGCAGTTATTTGTTCATTTATAATATATTTAAGTACGAGAAGTCATAGACTGGATTTAGTTTTTTTTTTTTTATCAAAAAACCTTTAAAATGAGCTTTAGGTCAAACAAAGTTACTCATTTAAGGGCTGTTTCAGAGAAGAGGTCTATACAATTTTTATATAATTAAAGTATAAATATCAATTCTATTTGTTATTTGCAGATATAGCACTTAACTATTTTCAAATAGATTCCTAATTATTAAAAAATATTTTTTATATAAAATTAAGCTAATATCAAAAGCAAAAGTGAAAAAAGTGCTCGAAACTAATACCCGAATTGGCTACCACTGTGCTTCAATGTTGGCTGAAGGTGTTAAATAAAATTTCTCAGTTATATTTGGAAAAAATATAACAATCACAATTCCAACACAACATGCACTAAGTAGATGATCCAAGCATTTAAAATATATTGTAAGTCAAACTTCATTAGAAGTTCCACCATCAAAATGAACTACAGTTCAAAGGACAGCTTTCGCATGGGTTTTGATCAGCATTTTTTTTGTTCTTCTATTATTAGAATTCTAATAAATTATGCTAATCAGTACTTTTTCTAAAGACATATGACAAACGTGGACATCTTATTACGTTTTCAAGTAAAAGGGTTCAACTAAATCATTTTCTAGCACTAGAATATTAGATTTTTTAGATAGTACGATGAGTTTCGTTGATAATGTGGACCATACACTCATGGCCACGCAAACCTTACCACCTTACAAATATGCTCCGTTATAAGAAAACCACGCTCTCTGAATTATATTAAGATAATTCACACATGTATTAGCAGATTTATGCTTTATAAATTTAGAAAAGGATTCTCTTAGAATTTCAACTTTAAATATGACAAATTCACCAATGTTTTCCGTGATAGGGAAAGGGGTCTAAATATTCGGTACCTAAGAACTCCACCAGTTTTTGTTGGAAAATACTGTAGAGATAGAAATATGAAGTTTATATGAAGAAGAATAAAAATACGGATAGAGAGATATATACGTATGTATATATATCGGAAAAGAGAGAGTGAAAGAGATATAGATAGAAAACGAAAAATATATTGACAATGATATAGATATTGACATAAGAAGAGAGATGGATAATTATATTTTAATTTTCAGTGACAGGTAATCGGAGAGATAATGATGAAGTGAATTGAATGGATATATATAACTCTAATTAGTTCGACATGTCTTCCGTAAAGTACAACTACCAATTATCAGTGACCCAATGGCAAGCTACACAAAAGCTGCTTGAAGTATTCAGCCATTTCAGAACGTATTGTAATATAAAAAATATTATAAATAAAATTTGTATACTATTTCAATTTTTTTTTCAATTATATTTTCATATAATTTTCATTAAATTATTTTTTATTAAAGAATTTTAAGGACATACTATTTTTTTAATTTAAGGCGTTCCATTTTATCACCGAATACATAAGATTTTATTAGTGTGACAAAAGAACACAACTGATTTACAAATTTCAAGTTTTATAATAATTTTCAGCATTTTCTAAAATACTTGGTAAGTTTGTGATTGATTTTTATATTTTTTCAAAAAGTTTCATCTTTTACATTAATATAAATATGAAAGCTTTAAGCTGCCAGCATATCTAACGCCTTCGGGCGACGTCACGTGCTCTAGCATTGCAAATTTATTCATACATACTAGTACAAACACACAGTAGGTATATATACTCGTGTGCGAAAAACCACACACATGAAATTCATTTGAAAAGCAAATTGCTCCGGCATGAGAGCCAAGGTTGCATAAATTTCCAGCGCAGCGGCAAAAGCAATTGTAAATGCTTGCTTGATTTTTTCGACACTGATTTTTCGGTTCATAAATCAACGCAAACCTTGAATAGCAAGTGATATGCGCGTGTAAATACAATAAAAAATGCTAATCATGTAATGGCAATAAAAAATTACTAATGAAATTATTGGAAATAATATAAAAAATATATATTTAGGTTTATGTGTAGCTTTTTATTTGTAATATACTATACAAAAATATATTTATTTATTAAAATTATTAATCACTTCAGCAAATAAATAAYAGCTAGAAAATCAAATAAACGCTGTCACACAAAAATTTATTCAATTTATATTTCATTGCATACCCCCAGCCGCACTCGCTTATTTTACGTGCGTTCTCGACACAATCGAGATATAATGCATTGTATGCATGTGAGTTGAAAAAATTGCAGTTTGACTGCGTCCATTTGTTAAATGAAACAGCACAAAGCGGAAAATACTCAAACGGTTATTTGGTGGCGCGCGTAAAAGTGTGCAAACAAACGCCGTTGCAACTGACTAGATAGCAATGCGAGTGCAGATTTATGCCTATGTAAATAGCATATATGTGCCTTTAAGTAAACACACAATCAAATGTTAATCGGCAGTTGCATATTTGCTTGCAAATTGGAATTTTTAGTTGCACATATGTATTTGCTTTGGAAATTTGAAAAAGCGTCGAACCGCGTTGATTTGCCGCGAAAAGGGTTGCGCAAAAAATGGCGCAAACCACGAAAAAAGGAAAAAAGGAAAAAAAAATAAAAAAATAATAATATAAAAGTAAAAAACAAGCTAAAACAAGCTAAATTCAGTTGCATCGAAGCAATGATACCCTTAAAAAATAAATAGGTTAACATACATGAACTTGATTTTCAGTTTAATGTGATCTTACCATATATGCAACAGTGCTTCAATCTGTACAATTTATTTGGAGATTGTAGCGTTGAATTGAAAAATAATGCAAATAAAATTTTCAATTCAACATCTTCAAAAAATGGGAGACCCGATCGCGGCTAAACAGACAGTTGAGTAATTGAAAACCGCACTTTACTGCACTTACTTATGTGCGAGTCGTCTGTAAGGTGGTTATATACAGTAAGAATTTTAAAGAAATCGATTTTTGTTTTTATTTTAAGAATTTCATATCGTTCCGGTTAATATTTTCGAAGTTACATGCAAATTTGGAAATGCATTTCAGAGTGCTTGGAAGTGCATTCCAAACTTTAAACGCGTTTTTCTCAAAATAGTGTTTTTAAAGTCATCGACCAACTTACTCGAAAAGGGCTTTATTTTTAAGTAATTAATCGAAGATTTTTTCTCACCGATAAATATTTTTTTTTAAACAATTTAGTGCCGAAATTTTGGCAAAAAAACGATTTTTTTTCTGAGAAACCGTCATTTTGTCAAAATTCATATTTTGCTTATTCCTTCGCTTAAATACTAGATTTAATATTACTTTAACGAAATCTGTTCGTTTTTCTATTTCAGAGGATCCAGTTCTCGGTTCACCAACTCCCGGCGATCAGTTGTAGTTCATTTCCAAATAAATATTTTTATAATACTTAGTCTTAGAAAGTTAGAAAAACTCTGGAAAATTCGTGTTTCTTCTAATCTTATCACTATATATATATACAACACATAAAATGGAAAGCTATCAGCGAAGCGACAGTTTTAATTATGATAAAATTGAGACCTCTACAACAGATAAGCCTTCTTCTCTTAAACGAAGTAATGCTTAGTCCATTGGCTTCATCATATGAGAGTAGGTTAGTTTTAGCAAATTAAAGGTAGACACTTCGGCTTTCGATGCTATAAAAAAGACAGGCTCAGCTTGCCACATTGATTACTTACATTTACACTTTACTTCCTTTACGGCGTTACAAGCTTCGTGCTAAACTCAGTATACTCTCTCTTCAGGGTATAAAAATGAATGAGCGTGTGCAACGCGCCGCTGAATATATGATAGAATATGGCATGAATGCTTGCAACGTTGTTGCAGTATTCCATGTATAGGTACAAGTTGCCTAGGGCTTTGGCTGTTGTTTGTTTGGAAACTTTTTTTTGTTGCATTTTAAATTTTCTATTTCGTATTTTTCACTATTTTTTTATATTTGGTTGTTAAATTAAAAAAATAAAGGTCTTTTGCACACAATGCTGGGAGAGTGTTGATTGTATTTGCGAGCGCAGTTTAGATTGACTATTGTTTGAAGATTTAGTTTTTGCTTCACCAATTGTAGGTTGCAGGAAAAGTTTTTGAAGATCAGATACAAAATTTGGTATTTATTATTTTTTCACTATAAAGTATTTTATATTCCACTTAGGTGTCAAATAGAAGTGTTTTGCGATAAAAAAAAAACAAGTATAAATTGTAATATAAATTCCCCATCGAAATGATATGAAAAATGACTTTTTTAAGTTAATAGGCCTGTCCTAATTTACTATGCCAAATATGAACGCGATTTGTCAAACAGTTTGTTTACAGCAGCTAAGTCGGTAAGATGATAATGTACTACCGCAACGATCCACGATTGTGACCGAGTTTAAAGCCAGAAATGCAATAAATACAATTGATATACCACCGTATACACAAGATTTAGCTTCGTGTGATTTTTTTTGTTCCCCAAACGAAATGCGCTGAAAGAACTGCAGAACATTCCAAAAAGTACTTACGAAAAGTGTTTTCAGGTCTGGAAAAATCGTTGTTACAAGTGAAGGTGACAAAATATATATTGACGAATTATTAATTATTATGCGGTTTGTTTACAATTTCAGAGTACTTGTTTTTTGAGAGTCAGAGAGTATTATCTGGTAAATAATTTTCTCAAAATGAATAAAATCGGTTCAATACTAAACTCAACCTACATATAGTTAATAAATTTTTGCTAAAATGTAAGCTTGCTTAAATGAATATAAAAACTTGACCCATAAATCGCTACACCTTTTGTGTCAAATATATGAGGATTTTCACAATTATTGTGTTAAGGTAGTCCAACGATTCTCATAGTCACGAGAACCGATATAGTGATATCAGACTTTCCGGTTGATTTTATATCACATACTAATATACCATATTTTAAACATTTTGTAAAAGTTTTTAATTACAATAAACTATTTCCAAAACTAGTGAAAGCCATTAACTCACCAATCTTAATCATCTACCCAGAAGCAATCTACGTATAAGTATATTTTCCTTCCACGCCCGTATGTAAAAAATTCAAAACAAGAGAGCAAATTTCTCTGCTTCCAACAGTTTGAAAGCGCGCGTTCACTTTAGCTTTTGTTGTTTTTGGTTTCAGACGCGCGCATTTTGTTAGTTTTTCCTGCACTTCCTGCTTTCAGCGACATTCTAAAACAAATCGAATCAAATGGTCTATCCTTTGCGATTATTTTTACGTTTATGCACTTTTTGTTTTACAATTTATCCAACACTGCCGCGGTTCCCTGCGCTGGCTTCTGTGGCGCGCGTTTTCAGCAGTTGACAAATACAATCGAACTGAATGCGGCGAGTTAAGTCAATGGAACGTGTGCCGGTTTTTGACAGAAAAAAAAAAGGAAATAAACCAAAAACCAGAAAATAAAAAAAAATCAGCAAAATTGCGCAAGAAAGCAATATCATAACGTTACTTTGCGTAAAAAAGCAACAAATTGCGAACAAAATTCGTGAAATGTATAGATTTTTAGTGCGTGTCATGAAAAAAAAGGACAAGTTCACATGCCAGAAATATTCGAATATATCGCGTTAGCTCAGCGTGTAGTGAAAGCAATTAGTGTGCGCGAAGTGTTCTTGTACGCGGTCGCATTCATGGTTTCGCTTGTGTAACCTAACACCACCACCACCACCGCCATGACCACCAACTATTCCAACTAACCGCTTTACTCAACAGTTTGTAATATGATTTGGGTTCAGCGACTCAACGCCTCGAGTGTAAGTCACTTCGATTGACCACAAAGCGATGTATATCCGCAATTCAAATGGCTCACAAATCATCAGGTTAAATGTGGGCTCTTGTGCATACCGATTTGTGGCTTTATGTGTGGCGCACAGAGAGAAATTGCATCTGGGTTTGTAAATGTTTGTTTCTGGAAACATATACTTGTTTTGAGTGATGTTGTGATTGCATTAAAAAGAATAGATGATATCAGCTGAGTATTGTTCGAGTGAAGTGTATATTATTTAAGCGATTTATTCGGATTTTCTTTTATACTTTTTCGTAAGAATTTTTCAAACTAAAGGCTAAAATTGTTAGCTATAAACCACCTTCGCTTTCTGAAATACAAATCTGTTCTTATTGAAACTTAGTTAGGTTTTTAAATACGTTTTTCTCGAATTTATGTGTTTTGAAGTTTCTCAAGAACTACTCAACCGATCTTCATGAAATTTTACACAGATCTTTGGCATAYAATTCTTAAAGACTTGAACAAAAAAATTTTTTTCCACTAGAATTATTTGAAAAAAAAAAATGTCGCGAAATTTTCACTGAAATCCTGTTAACGCGGCGCATCTTTTTTCTGACGGGTTACCTGAAATGGCGTAGTTTCAAATATGATTTTCCAAACATTTCAGAATTTTTTTGTTTATAGTGGGTGTTTGTAGTAACAACAAATTCTAATAAAATATTTAACTTTTTATATGAGATAAAAGTTGTTGAAAAAAGGCTGTTTTTAAGATTTGATCCTTAAAATCAACTACACATGAGCATGTTCCTGAAATTACTATAAAGAATTCAGATAAGAGGCTTATTGAGTTTGAGCTCTACATCCTCACCACTGAGTTTTTACAATTATCTTAAGATTCTTGATGGGATGCATGGAATTTTTGAAAATCTACAATGTTTTTTAAGTCGATTTAGTTTGGGATGATGCATTTACAAATTACATTTACATTTACGAATTCAGCCAAGATACCTTTGTCAGACTTTTGGTTCTTTCTTTTCTTGTTTATAAGTGAGGAAAATGTTTCTTTACAAGTTCCAACATTGAGCTGGTTTGTTTGGTATTCATACAATGCATCAACTTCTTATAGCAGCATTGTGAATTTAAGAGTTCTTGGTACAAAAGAATTTTTTCGATGTATGTTAAATAAATTTCCCCATAACTTTGCAACTTTGTCCTTCTTTGTTTGTGTGGAAAGCAGAAGTAGTTCACCCATAAAATTTTCTCATATTTCAGAGAATCATATTCATACTCGCTAGCTCCACATTACTTAAATAAAAACATTCAAGCAAAATAACATTTCTCCAAGTGTTTTATAATTTTTTTATGCATTTCATAGAAAAGTGTGTCAGCGAAAGCTGACCACTAGAAATCATCGAAAACGTATTGCTGCGGCAGCGATGAGCATTCTGGCGGAAAATTGCATGACACAAATGGCTAAAATGATGTTCGTAGACTGAGTGGATTGTAAGAAATAAACGACTAAGCAGAAAGAAACGCGTGTCGTTCATGGATACGGCGAAACCGCAAAGCACGCTACATATGTACATTTCAAGTAGGCAAATCAAAGCAACAGGAAGTTAAAGTGCGTGCGAGAAAATGTAAGAATATCAATAGAGAGAAAGAAAGGAGGTGTGGTAAGGAAAGTGAACGCTTTGAGAGAAAGTAATTTTGATTTATAAAAAATGCAGAAAAAAGATTGAATGGAAGTAGTGGTGCGAAACGAAGAAGAGCCTGATTAAAAAGAAACAGTTTAAATAAATCCACTTTAAACATTTGGCATACATATTAACTTAAATATGGCAAAGAGCTAGCGGCGCTGTAATAAATTTTACAATACACAGAATAATAACATTTCAGGGATGGCAACCCTGTTTGAAAATATTATATTCCTTTTGAGTCTTGTTTAGCTTAATACTAATTTTTTATGTAAATAAATAAACTATTTAAAGGTGGGGCAACCCTCGAATACATATTTTCATGTTCAAACTTTTGTAAGCGTCTCCGGTTTACATTAATTTGAATTGGTCATATTGTATATCACAAAATTTAGTTTTTTACTTTAAAACTCTTCTTAAATATAATTCTGACTTATATATTTTTGGTTGGTGGCAACGCTGATCAAAATTTTACTGACAAAAATAATTGTTTAAGCTCTTCAGTTGGATGCAAACTTAAATTTTTGATAAATACAATTAAAAGAATATATTATAAACTGGTGGCAATCCTTCTCAAAAGTGTTTTATTTAAAAGTTTTAACTTAAAAAAGGCTAACCTAAATAGCAAAAAGTTTGCTATGATAAAATAAAAAATTAATGAATAAAATTTTATTCGCATGGCAACTCTCCTTAAGAATTCTTTAGGGTTTATTTAGTTCGCTTACTTAGCTAATAAAGCTTTTACGTACAATTTTGTCTTAAATATGATACTGATATATAATTTTTTTTTGATGGCAACACTGATCAAAAATGTAATGAAATATAATAATTGCTTAAGCTTTTATGTTCGAAGCAAATTTTATTAGGAGGAAATAAAACATATATATTTTGAACTGGTGACAACCCTATTAAAATTTTTTTTATATTTTTTTCTATTGAAAAGCCTCAACTTAAAAAAGGGTAAACTAAAGTTCACAAAGTTTGGCACGCATACTAAAAATAATTAATAAAATTGTAGTGACACGGCAACCCTGTCTAAAAAATTTTTCACAGATTATTTCATCATCTTTTTACGCAAAAACTTCTCATAAATATTATTCTGACATATATTTTTTCCTTGCAGGCGGCAAGGCTGATAAAAAATTTCTGACGGAATAATTGTTTAAGCTTTTTAGTTTCATGCAAATTTGATTTAAAGCAAATAAAATTAATAATATATTTTGAACTGGTGGCAACATTTTTTAGGCGTTATATGTGAAAACACATCCAACTTTATAACCATATTGAAAAATGGTTTTCATTATTCTTTTTTCAATCCCCAAGGTATTCAAAAATGTATTCTCAAAGGTTTTCAAATGAGCTTTGAAAGCTTTAGCCAGCCAAAGCTCGCTGTTAAAATTTCGTTTCAAAAATTCTTAATATATATTATGCTTTTAATTTATCATTACACATTTATCAGAGCCGGTTCTATTTTTTCCGATGAAGGTAGTTGCGAGTTTATGCCCGACTCAAGATTATCGCTATATTACGAAGGCCTTCTATGTCAAAAATTTCAGCGGTTCAACATAACAAACACTTGGTGGAAAAAAAATTTATAAAAAAGGTTCTGATTCGCCACTTGTTCTGCTTCTGTATTTTGAGAAATGTTATTATGAGCATCTTGGCCCGACAGCTTTCAGATATTTTCCACACCAAAAGATGTTTACTTAAAAAAGTAGTAAAAAAAAAAACTGTCATGGTGACTCACCATTGATAGTACGTGCTATATAGGTTGGATATGCTAACTTTTTTAACTTTAAGGGTAAAAGAAATCTTTAATCTTTTAAGCTTTTATAAGTTTTTTATTTTTGTTGTTTTTGTGTTTTAGGCTAAATTTTCGATACACTGGCCATACGTGGCTTTCTTATTGTCTGCATTATTTCATTTTGATCTTTTTCTCGTTCATTTACTGCTACTTAGTATACATCTAGGCGCACAAGTATTAAATGCTGAAATGTTGGGCGAATGAAAGTAATGCTGCAATGTTGGAAGCTATTCTGAAATATACACCTTAATGTTGTAGAATTTCGATAATTTCCACATGCTTTCGTGTTAATATTCCAACTTTTTTTGCGCTGAATATGCCATAATTTTGGTTGGAGCGACACAGGCTGGTTGAGTGTTGACCGGAAATGCCCAGCTGTTTGTGTACAAACATTGGCACAAACTTACATGCGATTTTATATACATATATCTGCGATATCTCATGCTTGAATTTGTGGAACTTAGTGATGTGTTCGTGCATGTGTGTATATGTTTGAGGTGCAAATATTTTACAGGAAAAGTCATAAATATCAAGTGGAAATGCCATATATTTTTTTGGCGCAAATAAAGCGGAAAAGTGCCCGAAAAGAGGTCGAGGACTTTGCACATAACTTTTAGGTGTGCTTTTTGTTTTGTTTTTCTTGTTGTTTTCTTCTACAATTACTTAATTATAATGGCGCATGCAACGCTGTGGCAGCTTACGTATAGTGAGCTGGGAATGAGATATTTTTACATTTTTTTTAACATTTCGCTACGGTTCCGCACGCATCCACAGCGGGAGAAGTTAACGCAATGTTTTTTATATCAAAGTGATATTTTTTATATGTGTGTATTGCAGGACTTTAATAAAAAATCCGCGAAAAAGCGCACTACCAGCATAATGAAGGTAATTTCTTTAATTTCTTTATTTCTACAATAACGCAACGGTCAACTTTTCTTCACATTTTCCTCACTTTTCTCTCACCTGTTTCATAACTTTTCCTACTCTTTTTCTTGCCTTTACCCACTTTCACTTTTATTAGCTTTCGTGCTTCTCCAAAAAGTTTTTAAACGGGTGCATGCACCTTGCTATGGCATTACCTTGAAATTTGAACTTAAGTGGCTGTCGTGACTTTCTTAATGTTTTACAAGCAAATAAAAATAATGAAAATGAAAAATGTAATATAAAGAACAACAAAATTTTTGCGCTTCAACATTTATGAAATTCCTGCTAAATCTTTGCAGCACGTGCTCCTTTTAATTTTTTTCTCGCAGGCTAAACTCGGTTGTGATTTATGTTGTTTTGAATGTATTGTAATTCGTTTTTATATTTTTGTATGAATTAAGTTTGTAAGAGTTTTGAGCTCTTTGTATGAGGTTCAGGTTCTGTCTTTACGAAAACTGGTCCTTAAATAAGTTTTGATTTATTTTCAACCGTAAAAAATTAACGACAGTTGACAAAAATGTTGGATTTTCAAATAAAAAATATATATACATATATATAATAAAATGTGTCAATAAACATGATGAGAAGGAGCATGACAAGGTAAACAAGAAAAAACATGTGCTTTTGAGGTTTGGTAAGCCTTTTTCCAAATATTTCTATATTTCGATTTAAAATACTTTCCATACCATAAAGTAAAGTCTTTTGCTGGATTTTCCATTAAATAAGCTATAATAACAAGCCTGATGAGAGTTTAGGTATGAGCAAGTTAACAAATGAAATCACATGCTTTTAGGACTTCCAAAGTAGGTTTCCATATATAATTAAATATTTGCGTGCCTGAAATTTGCGCAGTTCATGCATCGAATTCAAATTTTTCTAAAAGCGTAAAGTCAAGTATTTAAAACTACCGGGAACCAATTTAAATTAAATCAAATTGCTTAAGTGTTTTTACTCATATTCTTTTTCGTATTCGAACTCATATTAATGCTCATACTTGCTTTTATATTTTTGTTTTTGTTTATAACTCAGATTCACAGTTAATCCCGTCTTCGGTTTAATATTCATATTCATACTCATATTCAAATACATATTCATATTCATATTCATATTCATACTCATATTCATAATTATATTCATATTCATACTAATATGCCTGTATTCATACCATTATTCATACTTTATATTCATCTCATATTATAATCACCTCATATTTGCACTATTTCACATTCTTTTCTTATACAAACAAATAATTTTTTCCCATAAAATATGCAAATATTTATTTACTCTTTTTCCTTTTCACTAAAATTCCTCACTTATGCAGCTAAATTGCACGGCAAATTTGTATAAATTCCCCGCTATATATCTATAAAAACCTAATATTTTTTGTAAGCAAATTTCTTAAATCTTCTCTGCATTCGCTCTTATCCTATCCTTCTTCATTTTTCCACTACTTGATTTGTCACTTTCAACTAAAGGTACTTGGCAATTAAACGGTTTGTTAACTTTCTTTTCAAAATCCAATCCATTTTTCTTTCACACCTTTTCACTTAAATCTGTTGACGCGTCAGACACATCCCTGCGTTTCCACCTTTCACACTAAATATTTAGTGTTAAGTGCCATTTGTTTTCGTGTGACCATTTAAATGACATCAGCGTTAGTTGAGCAATATTGGTGTTGCAATTTTTATACTGCACAGTTTTTTCTTCTAATAAGTTAATTGAACTGTCTGGGATTTTTGGGTCTTGTATATATTATAATAGGTTTTAAATGAGTCACTGCTACTTAAGTACGACTTCCTGTCGTCCACGGCGTATGAGTAACTTGTGAGTAATTGGTTTGTAGCAAAATACTTAATACTTGTAGCAAAGTACTTAATGTTTGTAGAAAAAAAAATATTTTAAGGTAAAATGTTTTCAGCTTTTGTCGTTTTAGCACAACCTTCCATTAAAATTAAACAGAAAAAAAATATATATATAAAAGGGTCACTAAAAGGTTTTCTACTCTTAGCTACAGCAACATCAAGCAACAGTAATGATGACAAAGCCGTATTTTGTCATTAATCATCATATCTTCGTGTTCTCTTTACAAATGTTAACATCCATTAACACTTTGGAAGTATTTGCAGTCATCAGATGGTGTTTTATCAAAGCAGAAAGGGTGAAATTGCAAAATTTGCTCCTAAAAGTATGACAAATTAAAATGTAACGGTAAATAATAGGTCAACTGGTTGAGGTATTTTTCGGAAATAGTCGTCTAAAAGCAAACGAAAAATTTATATGTAACAACAAATAAATTGTAGAAACAGAAATGAAGGCATACCTGTAGGCGTTGGATATGGATTTTTTGAGAAATATAATGCATCAGGCAGCAGAATAAGATTATTTAAATATCTTAATACTCTAAAAAATATTTATAGGTGCATTTTAATACTCTAGATCATATATTATGCATAAAAGTATGCTAATATATTTTAGTGTGTTGTAGTTTCGAGTGCCAGAGCCTGCAATGGTTGTCGTAAAACGCTGAAACGGATCTTTTGTGTATTCTACAAGCAAATAATATTTATTCAAAATATTCTAGTAATCAAATTTTCGGCACCCAACAGCTCTAGCAATCAACATGTTAAGTATTTGACTTTACAAACACTTACTGAATCATTTTGTAAATTGAAGCCAAACTCGGTTTCGTTTCCTTTTAATTTTCCTGCAACTTTCTAAGCGTTAAGTGTTAGAAAAGTTTTACTTGAGCGTTGCTCACTTTGTTGCATATGCTTGCGCTTTTGCAAACAGTTAGCATACTTTCAGGAGCGCATACCCATCCAACTACATATAAAAGCATGTATTTATAAATGCATGTGCACGCCTACCAATGCATGTGCTCTTTAGTACGATTTAATTTAATTTGCCGATTTTGTAATCGACACTAATAGCAAAAACTTTAATTGTAAGCGTGGCAGGGTGCATGTTTTCCTTTCAAAGCCCACCGAAGTGTAAATGAGAGTAATGCTTTGCTTAAATTTATATGCGTAAAATGTTAATAAGAAAGGTGGAAAGTGAAAGGATATTTGAATATTTTTTTTTGAAATTTTCAGAGCAGAGTAAAATGTGTTTGATTAAGGTAAAATAAATTTGTTTTAGAAGACGATGTTTGATGGTCTTTTTAAAGGGTCAATTTAAATTAAATAATATACTGCACACATTATTTTGAGGAATGTATTTTATTTAAGCAAATTTTGTATCGATTAAGATAATTTTTACTTTGTCTAAACGCTTTATAGTATGCATCTTGTAGATATTATCTTGGTTTAAATTTTCATCTGTGCGTTATAAATCGGTTGAGAATTGCAGATGAATAGTTGAGTTAGAAAATAGGCAACAGCATGTTATGACTTTAAATTTTGTTTGAGTAAAACGAAGTCTACATTTTGAATGTAAACAAATGCAAAATAGCAATTGCTAGTAAAAAAAAGGGTACATTCAATCTAATTTAAGATTTGCTAAGGAACTAAATAAGGTCAGTTTCGCCTACATTAAAGCGGTATTTAAATACAATAATTATTATTATTATACGAAAACTAATTTATTTATGCTTGAAAAGACTTGACTTAGAACTTGCTTTATATAATGAGCGCTAATTTAAGTTTTGCCTACAATTACGCGGTATTTGAATATTAAAATATTAGCAAAGTCGCTGACCTTGTTGAATGGTGCTAAATTAAAAAAACACTATAATTAATATAGTGTTCTATCGGGTGATTTTTTTGAGGTTAGGATTTTCATGCATTAGTATTTGACAGATCACGTGGGATATCAGACATGGTGTCAAAGAGAAAGATGCTCAG
>NW_017534919.1:575278-583504 GCF_001853355.1 Bactrocera latifrons
TACTAATTTAAAAACTAAACCGATTATATTAAACATGAGTACATATTTATTTCATTTATTATGCTTTACTCGTACATATTTATATCTTGACCACAATATATTAAGTTTTATACGAAGCTTGTAACACCAAGAAAAAAATGTCACAGATACTCCGAAGTATGTGTATATACATGATCAGCGGGAAGCGTTGAGTCGATATAGCACTGCCTGTTTAGCAGTGTACAGGCAAATTATTCCATCAATTTTTGAGGTATCGATCTGAACTTTGTTACACATTCTTTCTTCATCAAGAAGCTGCTCATTTGCCGGAATCGCCGTCTTCGGACTACTGAAGCATATAACCGCTTTTCAACCTGATCGATCAAAAGCAAGCCTTTGTTTGGAAAACTTTTTTAATTGACAAGATATCTTCACGCAATTTAGCATAGTTTATTCTCTAAGACAATGTTATACTATCTGTAGAAATTTTTCAGATCGGCTTGCTATAACATATAGTTGTCATACAAACTGATCACTAAAAATCAGGCGCTTCCACGAAAAACTGTTTAAATGTCGAGATATATTTACGAGTTTTGTATGAATTATTGTTGCTAAAATATCTGAGGAAATTTTCCTGATCGGCCTCATATAGCATATAGCTGCCATACAAACTGATCGATCAAAATCAGGTTCCTGTAAAGAAAATACATTTTTTGATGCGCAGTTAACAGTTTCAGTAGCGTTAATTAATGAAATTTGTTTTTAATTTGTAGCATTTTTCTAGAAAAAGTTTTTATAAACAATAAAATTTGTTTCATTGACATAACTTGCGAACGTATGTAATTGAAAGCTTCCAAACAAGACTGCACAAAATTTGTGTATGTCAAAAAGTGCTTACAAAAGTACACATAGAAGACACACATACATTATCTGTCAAGCCATATAGATATGTGTATATAACTTATATATATATATTTCTTAATATTTTTGTTCAAGCTATACTTCCTTGACCTATTTGTCTCCACCGCATAGTTCCGTAACACATTTCCGCTGCCATTTGATTTATTTTAAACACATATATACAAATGGTACTGTTACTGCTGCGCACACACGGCGCTGTTGCATGCAACATCCGCCGGCAGGCCATTAAAGTCACACTACATAATAACCTAACATAACATAATTATATAATAATGAAGAGAAATGGCGAAAAAATGCTTGTCGCAAACCATGTGTGGCATGTCTCGAAACTTTTTGTGTCAGTGTATATATGTATGTGTGCGCGTGCTGTTTGTAATTAGTCATAACAAATATTCTAAGGACACGAAGATTTTAATTGTCATTCGCTGACATAATATACAAATGCATGAATATGTTTCATTTACCTATAGTATGTATACATATGTATGTATATGGTTAAATTTACATGTGTCGACAAGTGAATAAAATTTAATGCAAGCACATGTCAATATATATACACATATGTTTGTATGTTTCATAGTAAGCATAGTGTGGCAAGTAGCCTAAGATGTTCACAGGCATTTTGCAATGCAAATAAGTCTAAGTAATCCCCGACAGCAAGAGCTGCAACATTTGGCACACATTTTGCAATTAAATTTTCCGCAATTTCATGCTTCGGAAATGATTTCGTATGCAAATTTTGACATACGAAATTATAAGCACACACCTACCAAACATACATTCGCTATGGCAAGCGGCGTTCAAGTGACATATAATATAAAGCGCTTAAATGCAGACAAGCTGTGTATACATATATGTGAAGGCTGTGAAAATTGACTTGATAGGTATGTGTGTGCGTGTACATATAATGGCATACATTCACCTAAGTCATCTTATTATATCAGCGTGCCATAATTTGCACTTTATTGCATACTTTAAGGCGTTGGAGTGTAGGGTTTATAGAGTTATGGAATTATACATACATTTAATCGTTATTTGTGTGTATATCAGCTTAAGTATATATATAAATATATATATGTGCATTTGTATTTGTTGCACGCTTCCTTAATGTCACGCTCGAACGATTGTAAAGCAGCTACTGGTTACTTATATTTATTTACATATATATGTGTGTTTGCGTCTTTGCATATTAATACGGAAATATTATTTTCACCACTCGGTGACCTTAATACGCTCGCCACTTAAGTCTATATTGAATGACCAAAATGAAAGGCTTGTGTTTGCCATACAAAGTTATTAGCGTATGTGTATGTATATGTGCCACATATATGTATTCATATGTGTCTCTCTGCCAGATGCCACTTAATAACCATCCATTCGGCGTCAGTCAACACTTTCATTTAGTATTACGTCGACTATTTCTTCAACATACCTACAAATGCACATACACAATCCAAAATCACCACATACATCTTTCTCCACTTGAATTTGCGTATGTATGCGTCGGTGTACGTTGAGTTCTGTCGTTGCTTTTGTATGATTTATAGCATTCGTGTGCCAGATTTTACTGATGAAATTTATTACATACGTGCAAACAAAAGCATACATATATATACAAGAATGCTAAGCAATATAAGCTGTAACATGGAACTGAGACTGTGGTGTCTTCACAGCTTAGAACACAGTGATGCAAATCAGTTGCGAAGTCTGTTGAGGTAATAATGCTGTTTCACAGAAGCTTCTAAAACTGGTACTGGTATATATGCATATATAAAGTGTTAAATATTATTAAATACAGAAATTATTGGCGAGGTTGCAAACCTAAAGCAAGTGGATACTTATAATGCTTTAAGTTCAATGCTACTGATGACAGCTGATCCTTGACACATAACAAATTTGTATGAATCGCTGTAATAATACTGCGAAACCGCATGAACTTAACCAAGGTAATATTAAAATAAACTTTTAGTTAATGTCTTAAGTTTCTTTATTATATAGATCTAATGGTATTTAAAACTTTTGAAAAAAATTTTTCTTTCAACATCGTCTTCATCTTGACAAATAAAACAAATATTTTTCATTTCTATCTCAACGATTTTCGTCATCCGTTTGTCTACTGTTCGGAAGTTGTCTCAATACTTTCTACTCCGAAGAAGTCTCTCTCTATTTCAGTCACTATAGTGGACTTAGTAGCTAAATATTTTTGATTTGAATGAGTTCTTGTCAGACAGCAATGAACATCCTCGTCTTCGTTTTTCCAGTTTTCTAACCTGTCTACCAAAAAAAAAAATAAAAAAAAAAAAAAAAAAAAAAAAAAAAAAAAAAAAAACAAAAAAAAAAAAAAAAAGTAACAACGAATGCTCCTTACAGGAGGAGAATATAAGTATGAAAAAAGTTTAGCTTAGATACGAGCTTCCTTACCCTTAAATAAGGTTTTTTTCTGCAATAGGAAAAGATTTAGATAAATTTAAATGAAATTTAAAAAGATTGAAGGCCTTATTAACACGCTAGACAGTGAGTGAGAGAGAGAGAATACATTAATTTTTGAAAAAACCAAGATCTTCAAATAGAAATCATCTCGAATTGAAATGTTTAAAATTTTAGAGCATGGCTATGAAAAGCGGATGAATACCACCAAAACGACTCTATAATGATTTTAAAAGTTTAAGTAACCAGCTTTATGCACCTTCTTCGCAAGCACATACGTTGTCGATCATATTTTGCCCTCGTCAGCTCCTAACTCTTAAAAACTTCATTACTGTAAATCAATGACTATTTTCGGGGGATGTGTTTTTGACTCTCACTAAATCAGCGAAAGGGCGGCTGAAATATATTTTTCTTAAAGATAATTTTAGCCTAGACAATAGATCGAATATTTTATATTAGGAAATCTCTTAAACTGAAGTCAGAGCATTTGAAGATGGTGTTTTGCTGAAGCTCCAGGACGAAGAGCTAATAAATTGAGTTTGAAACAGGTGCAGCGAAAAGTGAGTTTGACAAAAGAGATGATGAATGTGGTTTGTATATAGATGAAGCGTGTATAGCGCAGCACAGCCTACTTCAGTTAGAAGAGGCATGACGTAAATCCATAATTTCTCCCATACTGTGTGAGTTAGGTTAAACGGTTAAACTAGGTCAGCTGAGTTCGCCGGTCCATTGCAATAGTGTGCCAAAAAGATCTCGAAGTCGACCAGCGACCACCTAGTTAGCGTAAAGTCTACAAATCAAGGGGTAGAACGCATGAGGTAATGGAGAATCCACTCAATTATTAATTCAATATAAAGGGAGCAAGGGTGCCCTCTCTTGCGAACCCATAGGAAAGAAAGTTGCCCAAAATTGTACTGCGTTTTGTAAACTCCTGAAAGGTCTTTCCTTCTTTAAGCCTTTTCCCCAGATACTAAAGATCACTTGATATGCACTTATACACAATATCACCATATAATTATTTATTGATTGGCATACTGAACGAATTATTTATGTGTCAAAGCATACTCAAATCGATATCGCATACCAGATAAATATTTAAAATGTGCCACAATGTGCTCTCGCAATGGATCGAGTTCCGGCGAATTCGTACATAAAGTACATGACGGCTGATTGACTATGAATTCACACATATATATATATATTTTCTTTGTAAGCAATACCGACATAGTTGCAACATAAGCCCTGCAGCAGAGTCACTCATTTATATATACATGTGTGTGTGCGTCACGCACATGACAGTTGCACACGAGTTTTTAGTCTCCTTTTCGACCAAAATGCAACATTGGTAAGAACAAATCAGCAAAACTTGGTAGTGATTGTAGCTGTGAGCTTAGAAGCTGTAAAACACATGTGTCCGCTACAACTGTACAGTAAGTTTGCGTGCCACAGACTGCAAATGGCATCACGTTGATGATGATGTGTTATGATGAAGGTCTGAATTCAACAAGTGGAAATGAAATTTTAGTCTACTAGCGCATAATTACAACTGGCCAAAGTCATCGCAGGGTTAGAGAGTATAAAAAGCTATGTTTCGGCAAAGCAGCTGAGCTCTAACTATATGGCATTGGCCCTTGTCAGGAAGCAGTCGACAAGGACGCAGCAAAGTTGCACATAATGAAGGTGCGAAGGGAAATCCAAGTGACGGTATAGAATTGCTGGACTGCATGTTGGCATTTCGGTGCAATCTTGGTATTTTTGCAGTTGTTGTTGTGGAATTGTATTCAGTTTGCTTTCTTTAGGGCTATAGTTGGATTTGACTTTGTGATTGCAGAGTATTCTTGAATTGTGTGCACGGTTGGGTAATGGTATTCCTAGAAAATAATTTTTTGGGGGAATATATAACGATTAAAAAAGATGTTCTTTAGTTAAATATGATAAGAAGAAACTATCTGTCCATAGTTTTCTTATCGGACTAACGCACGCATTACATAAAATTGAAAGCAGTCTGTGTTAAATTACATCAATAAAAATTCGCTAACTCCAATTCAACTAAAGCCACTACGTTTGTAACGCCCAAGGTAAACATCAGAGATTTTATAAAGTATGTATGTATATACATTTGAATGATCAGAGCGACGAGCTGATTCAATTTAGCCACACTCGTTTGTATGTACTATATATACGTCAGTTGTTGTTGTCTTCCTAACCCATTTGATTTTAGGACGATATCGGATCGCTATAGCGTACAATTGTCACATAAACTGATCGGTCATAATCCAATTCAGCTGAAGGTATTTTCATGAAATTTGGTAGGTATTATTATTTCTTCTTCTTCTGAATAAATTATTCAGATCAGACAAGAATAGCGTATATTTACTGTCCAAATTGAACGTTTGGAATCAAGGGATATTGTGAAAAGCCTGATAGCATTTTATGTTCTACTTTAGATGCCGAATTGCTGAATCGGATTTGATGCCTGTTTGTGCTGGCGTGCCTTAAGGCAGTGTACTTGCAGCTCTACATTCATTATACATCAGAACTTCCAGTGATCAACTCTGACTCCACAATGATGGCAACCTTTGCGGATGATACCTACCAATGCTTAGAGGAGACTGCAGATGCAAATGAATGCTCTAGAACCGTGGCTCACCAATTGAAACATTGGTATCAACGCCGAAGAGAGGTATGTTGGGTAGGGTACAAGTTGTTTTATATGATCATTTGTTAACAACAAATACATGCGCAAAATATTTAAAGATTATAATTGATGAAAAGGTCACGTATAACGAAACGAACTCAGTTAACATGAAAGTTGGCGCAGTTATTCTGAAGAATAACTTTCTAATTTAGTTGCCTTACAAATTGACCGATCAAAATCAAGTTCTTTTATGAAAGCTTTGTATTTTTAAAGAATATTATTTCTTTGATGCAACCGCTATGTGTTTTTTTTTTTTTTTTGACATTTTTAAAGTAAGCAATTTGCCTTAATTTCGCTAAATATGTACATATTACTCATAGTTTGAGCGAAATTCCCCTCAATATTTCTTTATAAACTAAGTAAAAATACTAATTCAAAAAGAAGTAATTATGCTCGAAGTAGCTAAAGTTTTCTTGCCAAAGGCCTTAAGAAATCATTAAAATATTACAACTACTTATATTCACTTGATGCACCAGTGCGTATACGTAACCTTACGATAATTGATGTTAATTGGAAATATCCAAATGTGTGCCTACAATGTAAAATAAAAACACTTTTCATATAAAACTCATCCATAGTAAGGAATTTTCCGATGCAAATATAACCAGTCAAAAATCTAGCTCAAAGCTTTAAGAGTGTCTGCGCATGGAAGGAAGTGTAGTTGCACTAAAAGTGGATTTGCTAAAGTGGTCCACTGTTGCGCAAACACAAAAGTGTGTATGTAAATAGAAATCATTAGCACAAATACTTCACTTTGCTTATGGACTACATATGAAGTTGCGCAAAGCTGGTGTTGATGTGCTTAGTTTTGCTCTAATTCGCTTGAGCTCACACAGCTGGATGGTGGGTTTATAAATTTTTCGGATATATTCACTCTCGTTTGTAAGTAGAAAAGGTAATACATATAACATATAAGACTTTTTTTTGTTGGATAGAGAGTATTAGATTTTGAGCAGTACGATGCCATTGACACGTTGCAGAACCAATTCCATGCAAATATTTCTCGAATCACTAAGCAATGATAAGGTAAAATCATGTAAATTTATATTTGTGTATACCGTTATTTTACAACTGATGGGCAGCTGTAGTCAAATGGTAAAATTTCAACAATAATATGCCTACAAGCCAACGCTACTTTGCAGTAGACAGACAGCACACATGCATCTGTAAGCACACAAGCAAACAAATGTAAGGAAGTATATGCGCTTATATATAGATATATGTTATATATGTATTCGTATCTGGTCTCACAATCACAATTATTCGATTACAGGACAAATTTTCATTTATTAAGAATTTTAATTTCATCCATTTCTTCTCATCTATTTCGTACAGTTGTACTTTTACCGAAAGAAAAATATTTTGGGTAGTAAATTGATATTTGGTATGCTGATATCTGACTAGTTAAACAGCAGATGGCAAATAATTAAGCTTACAGAGCTACATCCAGATATTTGAAAACGTGAAATGTGAAATGAAATGCATGCTAATACGCACTTGAATCACAATTATTTGTTAAAAACCAATTTTTGTCTAAAAACCACAATGCAAAATTGAATGCCAACAAAATACAATATTTTGCTGATGTATAMAATTCCATTGTTTATGTATGTATGCTAGGCAAATGTGCTTACTTAAATGCAATAGAAAAGTGTAAAAACAAGAAAGTAATATTTTTTTCTCGATTTACGTAGAAACAACATAAGTCGACATAAGCTTTATGGCTTGCGTTTTGATATTACTAAACATGGCCGCATATCTTATACGTATTTTAATGTTATTTGAGGTTCAAATGCCAGCATATATGTACATAGCTAAAGTTAAAAACCTTGCTTTGAGTCTCGATAAAATTTGACAGAATAATTCGAAACTACATAACTCACTTAGGCTAACTCATGCTATTTTAATATACTAATGCATGTATACACATATATATTTTGTGACTTGAAGCATACGATTTTCAAATATTGTTTAAGTTTAAAATATTATTTCGCGTATCAAAAATATTAGAGAGCATGAAGAATTTCTGTATACACACAAAGTCGTCTTAATCTATAATTTATTTTTTAATTTATACGTTTAAATGTATGTATTATAATCTGAAATAAATCAAAATTTCAAAGCCTTGGAAACTATAAATTTTGATGTTGGTATATCTGAATAATAGTATTATATTTCGGTCTTAAATTCATAATCTTCAA
>NW_017534919.1:583737-591017 GCF_001853355.1 Bactrocera latifrons
ACATTTTTTATTATTTTATTAAATCAGAATTTAAATAACAAAATTTTCAAAGAAGCAGACCAGTCCATTTGAACAATAGATATTTATTTGAAATAAAAATTCTAATATTTTTATTGAGTTTGCTGAACATAAGTTTTGGCGTTTGAACTGAATCGCTATCCTTATCATGTGTCTTAATACTTTGAACTTTAACCACGCCAATTTCTTACATAGCGGCATTTTTTTACAAATTTTCCAAATATTCAAAATAATGACACCATAAATTAAATATTAAGTATTGGGCTCAGTATAAAACATTAGGTGAGATTTTAAGATTCATTTAACCAAAAAAAAAAAAAAATTAGATTCGAAGAAGTTGAAAAAAGTTACAGCTGTTCAAAAATGAGTGAAAATAATGAAGAAACTCACTATGTTTTTAAATATTTTGTGAATGAAATTTGTGAAAGTTACGGAGTTCGTGTAACACAATAATCGTTCGCTCGCATCCGTTCTCGAAATTTCGAAATTTCGTTTCACACTGATGGTATAATGTGTCTAATGGCAAAACGTGTTCGACCAAAATGTTACTTTTTTTATTCGCTATTGTTCATTATGAATACAAAAACATAAGTATGATTTTAAATACGAAAAGACTTTTTCGACTACCAGTATTTGCTTTTAAGCCATATGATTTACCTTATTCAAATTAATATCCATACTCAGCATGCTTCTCTGACCACATATACTAAATTAATTCAATTTGTTTAAAAAAGACGTGATCTATTCTTTATAATAGTCTGCAACTGTCGCATATTCTAATTTGTGGAACTCTATTTAAAGCCAAAATAAAATCCTCTTGACCGGTTTATAATGATATCTGAGTCAGTACGTCACACATCTACTGTGCAAGTACTTCCAGTTTATTGTAATTTAGATCGAACAATCATGTTTTTATACATCAAGTCTATATTTCCTTCACACGCCATATATCGATTATAAACGGTTGACGTTTTATTGTATCCGAATATATATAATTTTTATATTAATATAAAGTTTGTCATTTATCTTCTTSCAGTTTTTTTTACCAGCAGTACTAAAAATAGAAACAACATCGTTCCAAAATTTTGATCTCAACTTTTCCTCTCCCAGAAATGCTTATAGTAAACATATGTTGGAATCACTGCATCACTTTAGCACATGTGCTACATAGCTGTCACAAAACTGATCGATGAAAATCAAGCTCTTTTATAGCAACCCATTTTATTTGATTGTTTCGCATATATTGTTCAGAACGGACTACTATAGCATATAGCTGTCATACAAAATAATCCCACAATGTCATGTACTTGTATAGAAAACTTTTTCATTTGTCGAGATATTTTCACAAAAATTTAATACAGGTTATTCCTCAAAGCAAGGCTAAAATGCACAATATATATTGTTCAGATCGGACTACTTTAGGATATAGCAGCCTTTCAAATTCATCGATCAAAATTATCAAATCAACGTTCTCATTTGTCGAGATATGATAGATCAAAATTAAGATTTTGTGTGGAAAACATTATTATTTAACAATATATCTACAAGAAATTCGACACATATTTTCTAAGGCACGGCTACAATCTTTGAACATATGGTTCGGATGGGATCACTATAGCATATAACAGCCGCACAAGCTAACCAATCAAAATCAAGATACATATCTTTTTACACTCATTTAAAATTTTTATTTTTATTTTTTTTTGCTGTCATCGTTGAATTCTAGTTAACCAAACTTTAGTCTAACTAAAGTTGTATAACACATAACTCTATTGTCAGTATCCTCAATACATACGTGGCTTACCACTCAAATACCTACACTCTCAATAGCCTTGAGATATAATTTTTGGTTCTTTTCTAAATATTTGCAGTCACAGCATCTGACCTACATCGGGTCATCGGTGCATCGAACACATTGCTTTGCCACAAAAACAGACATTTTTGTACACACATTATACAGATATTTTTATAGCCACATGTGAGCATATTTTTACGGTTTACTATATATGTACTCTACTCGACTTCTGAATGACAACTCACATATAAACACGCACACGTATGCTAACCCAATGCTTTTACTTTTTAATTATTACTCGGGTATGTAGCTGCTCATACATACATTTGTATCTGTACTTCCCCTTCATTCCTTTCCCAATTAACACACATTCATTCATTTGCCGATTTTACAAATTCCTTTGGCTCGTTCATCAAAAGTCTTGGCTGGGGAATTTCGTAATGAAAAATTTACAGCAAATAGACAGAAAAAAATAATAAAGTAGTTGAAATTGCTTTTTACTTTTGCAGTTGCATTTCCATTTGTACAATTCCTAAATTTATTCAAACAAATTCTGCACTTGGCAAATATGTAGTAACTAGTATATTTGTTGGACCTCAATGCAAATAGGTAGTCTAGTTTTTTGTCTTTGTATTGCAGCAATTTAATTAAACTGCTAGCAGGCCTGTTGAAATGAATTAAATAGATATAAAAAATAAACAATTTGTAGCATTTTCATGTAAATGCCTAAATGCCGTGGGGAGGTGTGTGGTTGAGCTGTGTGTAGAAACAAAGAGAAAATAAATGCTTACAAATAAATATAATATAAAATAAATAAAACAAGTAAAAAAGGGGCTACGTTCGGGTGTAACCGAACATTTTGTACTCTTGCAACTTGCAAGAATCAAAGCCAGAGGACCGGAACCTAACCAATTTTATATATACGTACAGTATATGCAACTTATACACTGACCTATATATTCGGCGTAATATTTGTTAGAAAAACCAAAATCATATTACGTAGTCATTATACAAAATCAAAAGATTGTACGAAAATTCTGGTAATTATAATATTGGGATAGGTCAAGTTTCGCCTAAATATATCCATTTTAGGCACAATGATATACTGTTATGAGTAAAACACTTTCTGAAATTATTGAGATAACATCAAACACTGAGATAACTCATATAGTGCCCGATATATGCAGTATAAAGTCACCTGGAAGTTTGAAAATCCTTATATTAGGTATATGGGGGATCAGRAAATATTGACCCGATTCAAGCTATTTTCGATACAGAGAATTACTATTGTCAGGAAAGGATATCGTCTGAATTTCAATTGTATATCGCACACATTGACCGATATTTTTGGTCAAGAGACTACTTTAGTATCTATTGTCTTAACAGGTTTATTTAGATTTGGAGAATTATTAGTAAAAATGTGGCATAATTTATAGAAATCATTACTGCAAATTCGTATTCCGTTCTATTAATTCATGTAGAGGGCGGGGCCACGCCGACTTTTTCAATTTTGTATCCATCTTTGCCACTGTGATTTCCTGTGTCAAATTACAGTTTTTTATCTGAAGTAGGTGCTAAGTTATGGAACTTTACATGTTTTCGGTTAATGGCGATTTGTGGCCAAGGCAGTGGTCCGATTACGCCCATCTAACCTGCACACCAAGTTTCATTAAGATATCACTATTTTTACTCAAGTTACAGCTTGCATGGACGGACGAACAGACAGATAGTCACCTGAATTTCAACTTTTCTCGTCATCCTGATCGTTTATATATATATAACTTTATATCTATCACGATTAGTTTTAGGTAATATATACATCCGTTAGGTGAAGAAAACTATAATACTCTTTAGCAACTGGTTGCATGAGTATAAAAATATCCTTGAGCTTTCAACTTCTTGTAGAAAATAAAGAAGTGCACAATCAGACATATTGTGTGCTCACTGTGGTACCACTTTCAATTAAAGAAAGTTATCGATGTCAGAGGCCGAGAAAGTTTAAATGAAAGCAAGTGTTTTCTCCATTTTTCAAAATTGCACTTCTCTGCATAAATATAGAAACTCAGTAGTGCATGGCGAGTTTTACAATGAATAAAATTGTCGACCAAGGAAGTTGTCTGAAATTTTGTATTTTTAACAAATTCGTGTGCGAAACGTTGGAAAATACTTGCAGCGATTCAGTTTGGTTTTGGTGGATATTTTTGGTATGAAACGCATTTTTTCTGTACGCGTCCCGGTAAAACTGAAAAACGGTATCGTAAATAGGTGCCTTTGGACATGATTGATCGTGTGAATCCCACACTCATGGACAGCATGATAACTGTCGCTGAGATATGGGTTTATGAGTTTGAATAGAGGGGGAAAAACGGGCCGAAACGTAAGTGATGTGCATTGTTTTGTTTGATATTCGCCTTTTGGTGCATCATGCATTTTTTCCGAAGGAACAGACGGTCGACAAGTAGTTCTAGTTGGGCGTTTGCGTAAGAACATTCGTCGAAAACAGCCGGAATTGTGGAATAACAATTCATGGATTTTACACAACGACAATGAACTACCGCCTCGAGCCATGCGGTCACAGTATTTAAAACAAAAAATGCAATGAATGCCATCGACCAACTACTATATTCACCAGATTTGGCTCTGTGTGATTTTTTTTCCACAAATTGAAATTGTCGCTCCGTTGAATCCGTTTTCAGTCGATCGAATAGATAAAACAAAATTTACTGCAGGACTGAAAAATCGTTGGCATAAGTGTATTACACCTCTTGGGGATTACTTTGAAGGCGGCAGATAAATATTGTTGACTAATTAAATATTAAGGGTTTTATTTATAATTTACTCTTTTGTCGCAATTTATCATACCAAATCTTTTAGAGCGAAATACAAGATGTAATTTCTGAGGCATAACAATTGAAGTGTTTTAGTCGGATTTGTATTTCGTTCAGCCTAGTATACCTTCTTCAATATTTATGTGAAGTTTGGGCCAGACAAGGCATGCTTTAAAAGCTATTTTTTAAGGATATATATATTCTACGAAAACTTGAATTTGTAAGTTTTTTTGACTAATTGTAATCGGCTCTTCTTTGTTTTTCTCGAAACGCTGTTATCAGTGTCGATAAGTAAATTTAAAAACGGCGATCGAAGTGGAATATTTCAAGCAATCTTCTAAGATGAATTCATTATTTAGTGACCTAAGAAATACGATTCTTAATAAAAATTTCGATTTCTTAAGCCACTCTGAAGTAATTTTTCATAAAGTTGATAGTTTTTTGAAAAGTCGTCATTTCGTAAATAATCAAACATGTTTAGTCCTTCGATCATTACTAGTATTTAATGTTGTTAATCAATTGTTTTGGTGTCTGGATATCAGATTGCTCATGCAAATAAATCCTAACAGAGAGGAACTCGATTAATTTTTTTTTTACTCTTAGAAAAAATTGAAATAGGCCTTTTTTAAGGGTTCTCGACTCAGATTACCTCTTAAGTAACATTTAAAGAAACTGAACGGTCTCATAACAAGATTTGCTGCAGGAACTTTTGAATTCTAAGTAACTTCGAAATCATGAATTCTATGTATAAAATAATTTCAATTTATATACATAGAGCCCCTTATTTCATATGTTTCAGTTTTAAACATTAAATTAAATAGTATTTTGTGAACATACTGACTGTAAACATATTTCTCTGAAGTAATTATAGTATGTAATAATGTATTAGGTGATAGTAGAAAGAATTTTCTATATACGCGAATGAAAAACTCTTGCTTTGGATGCTATTATTTCTTCCCAGAATTAAGTTCTTGAACGTTTTTGTAGTAGTGTTTCTTATTCCAACATTATCCAGTATTGCCATAAGCGAGACAGAAAGTTAGTTAGTCACAAAACTATTTCGTTGATTTATACACTTATGTAGCAGACAAAAGGTCAGACAAACCGGGGCAGATGGTCAAATTTGGTAATGTATGAGGTTTAAATTATTTCTAACGATTTGTTCTTTTCTGCTTATAGGTTAGACTTTTCTTTGTCGACCAACCAAACAACCAAAAAACAATAAAAATAAATAATTAACCTTCATGAAAAATGCATAAAACCAATTAATCGTTGAATTCAGTCAGTCAGTTTACAAATCCATAGCGCTCTCCAAAGTACTCGTACAAGTTTACATTAGCCATAAATTGTAGAAAATATTACTTGGAAGTAATAAAAAACCAATTTCTGACTCTAATTGTGTACATGCATGCCACGCACAAATAAATATTTGCGGTCTTACATTTTTTATTTACTATATACTTGTTGTGACTTGATCTGTGATGGTGTTTTTATATTGGAATGCCGAAGCTTACACCGCGTTGGACACGTGGAATGCGTAACGCATTTGTGCGATTCATGTTACGTGAACGAGGATGTCAATGGCGGGCTAAATTCAGGTTAATTACCGCGAATATATTTTATTTATTTTGAAATTTTCGTGCTTTTGCTCTGCTACTATATGTTGGATATAAAAATAAATGCATGAACGCATGAAAATATTAATTTTAATGAAAATATTTGCATGGGAAGATTGTTCGATAGTGGATGTAGGAGCAAATTATGAGTGGGAAAATTGGAAGTCATATAAAAATGAGCAAAAGTGAAAGAGAATGACGGGATCCCTCAGCTTGTCATTACAAATCTAGAAGAGAGTGAGCATAAAAATAAAGTTATACCTTGAACGCCAAATTCAGTGAGCGGAGAAACGAATGAGAGGAGAGAGTAGAAAATGATTATGAACGAATGAGAACAGAGCGTATAATTTTTTTTTTATTCAGGAAGAATCAAAATTTCCAGTTTTTGAATAGTGAATTTTTTTTTTCAAAGCGTCTCTATAAACAGCATTTAAGAAATTTGAATAGTTTTTATAGAAAAAACGTCGATCCATGACTTTCGAGGTTAACTTTATAAAAACTAGTTTACGTAATGAATTATTGAACTGGAGAAGTTTTTCAAATATGGTAACTATAGATCTATCCAGATCTGAAGGAGTACTTCCTTTCGACATAGAATTCCCCACGAATAAAATATATGAAATTTCAGAACATGGTATTCCATAGCAGAGCATACATGACAAATTTGGCATGTCAATTAAACTTTCTTGACATTTCGGAGAGCCCATAGAAATATATAAATTTTCGAAAAAAATTTTAGTGGACTTGAAGGCTATGGAATATATAAAAATATGTGATTATGGCAGGAAAAGGTTTTAGGAAAAAATTTCAGAAGTTAGAATAAAGTTTGCGAAACGTATTTTAAAGCTAAGGAAAAAATCAACATTTTTAAATTAAAAAAAAATTTTTTGAAGGGGTTCCTCTTAAGACCTTCTCAGAAAATATAAAAAATTCTGAGTTCTTAAAAAAATGTTTGTAGGGCAAAAGCCTTTAATAACAAATATTTTTGAAAGAGTTTAGAAAATATAGAAATATCTGAATTTC
>NW_017534919.1:591423-603616 GCF_001853355.1 Bactrocera latifrons
TTTTTAAAAAATTAAAAAAAAATAATTGAAGCCTACAGAAAATATAAAAATATTTTAATTTTCGTAAAATGTTTTTGGATGTAGATAATTCTTGTATATTTTTGATCATTTTTGGAGGCTAGAGATAATATAAAAGTATCTAAATTTTTGAAAAAAAGTAAATAATTGAGAGTGAAATTAAAKACTATAGAAAATATAAAAATATCTAAATTTTGGAAAAAAAATTGGTAATTAATTTTTACTGAATGAAGATTGGACTTTTTTGTAACCTGAAATGGATTTTGGATTTAAGTTCGAATTGTGACTATATATAGAATACTATATATAGAATAATTGGCTATCAAGAAATAACAACTCTAAAAATTCAAATATTATTCTTCATTTGTTATTGTTGTTATAGCAGTATGAAATATTCAAAAAATTGTTTTGGGGAGAGTTGTGCAATCAAAAATGGTTCACCGGATATTAATCTCGACAATTTATGTGGAGGTACATTCAATATACCGGGGCGAGTAATACTGTATAGAATCTCTTTATGTTTCATTAGAACTTTAATTTCACAAATATGGCATTTATAACAAAAAATGGGTTATGGCTAAAAAATATTATGCTCTTTAATAATTTGTTGTTATATCTGAAAGTAATTGACACTTACAGTGGCCTGCAGAAAGGCATTCAGTGCCGCCTCCTTGGCCCAGTAGTCACGAAACGATGGTTTTTCGTGAAACGCCATTACACGTGTCGAATAAAATCAACGCTGGTGTAAATTGTAAATTACTGTTGGTTATACCTGAGAGCATAAACTGTTTTTATTGCGCGTGAAATGCTTCCGTGTGGCCTCTGCGGCAGCACCAACGTTATTTATTTTTTTCCACAACTTTTCATACAAATATTTTCAGCACTAACGGCACTTGAATTTCATATTATTTTATTATTTTTTTTCTATTTCGTTCTATTTGCTTTTRTTTTTTTTGTACTGCGGAAATTTTGCGCGCGGCAATTAACTCATTATAAATATTTTTTATTTCAATTTTTATTTTTACTTTATTATTATTAATTTTTTCATATTTTTCCGTGCTTGTTTTCACTTGTGACCCGCACGGTCGTTTGCACGACTTGATTTATGGTCACCACTTTTATATGCGGTTTGCATTAATTTTAATAATTTATTGCTGGTATTTAATATTTCTTCTATCACAAAATTTGGTGGCTGCTATTTCTTCTGGAATTTTTGTGGTCTCTTTGGCGAAATGTTTGAAAGTAGCAGCTGCTTCAGTCGCGAATAAACGAAATATTTCATTTACGCATGAGTACTTTGGCTTGTGAACGAAAGTCCAAGCTTTAATAAAGTTAGCAAACGTTTTGGCAAAAGAGAGTTCTGTTTTGGAGAGTTCTTAGATGGTCGTAATCGGAACACTGCCACGCCTACAAAACCGCCATTAACCAAAACCAATATAATGCCATTTCTAAGCACTATACTAGCCGGTATAAAAATTGGACGATGTGCGCGCCACCACCCACTGTTTGGTAAAATCACATATTTCAGAACCAGCTCGGCCGATTCCAATCACATGGTATTTGACAATCGACGTATATTCTTATGTCATAGTGTAAAAATGAGTAAAATCGGACTACAGCCACGCCCATATAACACAAGTTAAAATTTCACCTTATTGTTTCCCTTCGAGTGCAAAAATCAAGAAGCAATTAGCATGAGGTGGATAAATGAAATTCAGGGATAATATTTTCCTAAAAATGGTATGTCTCTGTATCGAAAATGGGTCGACTTCCCATTTCAAATGGGTCAAAACTTCCCTTAGCTCCCATTTACCTAACGCAACGATTTTGGAACCTTCAGGGAACATTTTTTTGGCATGTGGCATATTAATAATATGTAGTTATTACTGGTAAAAGTAGATAAAATCAATTTACTAAGCACAACTGCGCGTCTCCAATATTTTCCTGCAGGAATTTCTCTAACTTTGATTTTTGTAAGCTGGAAGAGCATAAAATGTTCGGTTACACGCCAACTTCTCCCTTCTTTACTTGTTTCTTCTATATTTTTCCAACTATTTTTTATTTATTTTTTTTTGTTTTTGTTTTTTAAATTTAATGTCAGCTGAGGCTTAGTTAAATGCAAAAGCTCTAAGCTTATCCAATTGTGTCTCATATATCCAAAAATACACCCGATCTCACCCATTTATTATAAGCGCTTCTAAAAAATATTGGTTTAAGATTGCTCTCTCAAACTCTCCACTATATTATATAGAAGAAACTGATCCACCACAGAAAATAAAGTATTTTATATCTTTTTATGCAATAAGAAATGCAGATGAGAAAGGTATTCAATTTCAGTACAGCCTAAAGTAAGGTTTTTTCTTATTTCTTATTTTTAAGATTTTTACCGTTGTTTTTGCGAGTTATACGTTTTGTTATTTAACTAATATTCGTTTATATGTTTTTTTTTAATGCCCTCGTTTTTATTTTTACTTATAATTATATTTCTTTAATCAATTTACTTTTGTGCCGCTTCAGCTAATGAAAAAAATCTCAAATTCAACACAAACATTTCTTCATTTGCGTGCGCAATTTCTTTTTGCTGCAATCTGCTCCTTATGTGCCAAGTTTAGCTGGCACGCTGATATTAAAAAACTTTGCACAATTTTTTTCACTAACTCACGAGCGTTATTAAAATGAAATGCGTCTGAACAACGACTGTGAGCTGCAGCTATCAAAGGATGCAAGATGACGACGATAAGCAGAAACTTTTGTCATCGCTTCCACACATTTGCTACGCACACAAAAACACGCGCGCGATACTACAAAAAATCGCAGCGGAAACCGGCTGTATGGAATGAGCGAGTAGCATAATGAAAATGTGCAAAATTATGCCACTTTTGCTCCCGAAAATAGCGACAGGCGCCCTGGAACAATGTACCGTTGCGTATATGCACTGCCAGCCAACCACACTTGACGGCGACCCAATGGAGTCGTTGCGCCGAAAAATTTGTGTCAGTCAGTCAAAAGTTTGAACGCAAACGCGGCGCACTGCGAAGCGACAAGGACGATGGGCAACTAACGCAACGACACATAACGATGAGTGCACATGACCAAAGCAGTGCGCAGGTAATCCAGGTGCAGTGCGGTCGGTGATAATGTTGACGACGCGGGTCGTCGTAAGGGTGCTGAGGGCGCTGGTGTCTAGTGCAACGTGCCTGCGGTGAAAGTGGCAACGTTGACATTGTTAGTGTGCAAATTTTCCAAGTGAAATACAGTTACACACGAGCCAATATGCGGGGTGCAACGCCAGCACAAAATGTACGAGTCTTCAAGGATTGCTGTTTGCCGGAGACACATTATGACCGGAAAACGGCGGAAGCATAAACCAAACGGCGCGAACAACAAACACAAACACGTACAGAGAGATGTATATAAAGGCATCAACATGCTAACGGTAACTCTTTAACCATTATACTTGCAGAAGTCTAGGCTCGAATTGGGGTGTATGCCCAAGCGGCATTTTGCACTGCGCACTGTGGCATGCGGCCGGCGTACTGCGGTTTATTGGGCATCGAGTATGTGACGTATATGTGTGTATATGTATATCGTATATGCTACCCTGCGCTACGTTACAGCATTGTTATGTCCTCTTTAGCAACGCTGCTAATTTACTTACCTGTCGGTTGGCTTTACTTCACTGCCACTCACCGCTTAACGGTCGCTGGTTTTACAGTAATGACAATAATGATGTTGGTCATACAAATCCATGTAGGGTGATAATGCTATCTTACTGCACAAGCGCACATATGTTCAGTTGTGCTGACGACAGCTTGGATGGCATTGCATTTCCGGTTGAGCCACATTTCATGAATCGCATTTTATGTTTGTTTGTTTGCTTACTTCCTTGCAGTTTTTGTTGTTATTGTCAACTTTTTCACTTAACATTAAGTTGTTGTGCGAATGCTGCACGCTGTCTGCTTATTGTTGCGCAGAATAAGTGACATTTCAAGCGGTATACACTTTGTGTTACCGTTAGACCCCGATATGTTTATAAATATTTTAGAAAGTGAGAACACACATGCTTAAGGGTTAGTAGTGGTGATTCACCCAGTAACATGAAGCAGCAGTTGATCTCCAAGAGGACCGCCGGAAAAGGTGTCTGGCGCGGGGGAAGATTTTTATGCTTAAAATTAATAAAAAAAAAAAAAAAAAAAAAAAAAAAAAAAAAAAAAAAAAAAAAAAAAAAAAAAAAAAAAAAAAAAAAAAAAAAAAAAAAAAACATGAATATGAAATGAATGAAAAAAGGTAGTGATCTAGGTACTATTGAAAATTTGAGTTATTGACAAAATGGCGTCCAAAAAATAATTTTTCTTTGTGAAAAATGTACATTACAGATAGGCTAAATCAAATTTTCCGATATTTGCTTCACAAAAGTGGCTACGAAATTGAGGTGCACATTTCAAGTCGATAGGAGAAATCCTCGGAGATTCTGAAAATGGAACTGAAAACGGAAACTTGTTTTGGGAGCCGATTATACTAAGTTAAAACCTGCGTATATAGTATTTAAAAGTCTCCGTAGAATGGCTTAATCGGTTGTTTGAGAAACTTGCGATTTTAATACGATCCATCCTGAAAGCGAGATGAAACTTCGTTTTATTACTAATTGCACAGCTCGTGAGAAATTCTTTCAAACATTAGAATTAGTCGGTTTTTATTGTTTATTTATTAGCCCCTAACACGGTTTCACTACTTCACATCGTCTACTCTATGAATACTTGGGCTAAAGTGAACATCTCAGTTTATACCCTCTTATTTCTCAGCTTTCACCGTCTGCTTCTTGGAAGATTCCAAGAAAACATTTTGGAATATCTGCTGATTTTTTTCGGTCATAGCGCAATAATGGCTTGTCAAGCTGTCATCATGGAAAGAATTACGCCTGAACAACCTTTACAAATCGTTCAACTTTATTACGAAAATTAACTTTCTGTAAATAATGAAATTCGCGCCCTCCGCTCAACTTATGGTCAGCATTATTAGCGCACTTTATGCCTCAACTTTCACTATCTACATTCTAAGACGCAACACTTTAGAATGTCTGATGATTTTTTTAGGTCATGCTGTAGCTTAGGTTAAATTAAAATATGCAATACATATATAATACAAGTAATCATTTAGAATAACTTTACTGTTCTTACAAGATTTAGCTCTGATTCCTCTAATCAAAAGACCCATCAAGATTTATGGATTTTGGAAAATACGTATAAAGAAAGCTAAATGGCAGTGGTTAAATTTTCTGGCAGATCCACATAAATAATTTTGTTGAAAGAATACTACACAAGAAAGAATAATACACAACTTTGGATGTAATCCAGTGTTCTTGCGTTGAGTTTTGCCTATATAGCCTTAAATTGAAGAAAAGGAAGGAAAATTGATGGGTGTATGATAGGTATTTTTGTGCTGAAACGGTTTTAAATCTCTTCTATATATAATTGTTCAGAATTTCCAAGACATTATCTGATGAAGATTTTCGCTTAAAATTTTTGGGAACTAACCTCTATTCAATATTTTGAAGTTTACAACTTTACATCACACTTTTTTAATTATGTTCTGACACTTTTAATGATGAATATCAGAAAAAATTGTGAATCCAAATTTATGAAATCGGCGAAATATTAATAAAATTTGTTACCCTTTATTTCTAAAGCTTTTTCTGATTGTTAGTTTTTTGACATAAAAAAAAAAATCCCAGTTTTTCTGATGTTTTATTATTAATTTCTTTACTATCCAGAAGAACTTCTTGAACCATAAATTAATATAATTCGGAAAAATTCAATTTCTTGTAGAAATTTATAATAAATACCACTATTTCTAACATATAAAATTTTTTCTCCTTTCTATTTTTTATAGTTACTGCTTGTAGTTCTTAACCGCTATAAAGAACCTCGCCACTTTGTCACTGGGTTATTGATGTGTGCACGTCAATTTAATTTATGTTAACTTGATTTTCATGCGATGTCAAATTGCTTTAGGCTTATTGACATGTTATGTAGATCAGCTGCGGCAGTTGGCAGCAGTGAAAGTTGCTAACGGAGACAAAGTGACATGAAATCGACTTCCGGTCGAAAGGGAGAGACAAAACGTGAAAGCGCCTTAGAATATACTGTTATAGCTGCTATGTGGAATTTATAATGTAAGATTATGGAATACTGGAAAAATACTTATATGGTGTTGTATGACAAATAAGTGAAAACAAAAGACACATGGGAACGCAATAAAAGCTAGAAAATGAATGGAATTGCGTCATATAAGAGAACTACAGTGGATAGGACAAAAGAAAAATGTTGGAAGTTTTGTAAAAATAAAAGATATCATTTTTACTGTTATAAGCTTAGCTTTCTTCCTAATATGAAATATATATCGTTTTACACACGATTTGGAAAATTTAAAAACATGAAATTTTGCATAATTTCTATATTTTTTCTAAAAAAATTCCACTTATTTGTCCATTTATTTTATATACTCATTTTAAACTTTTTCCTGCCAGTTGTTTTCCGACTTCGTCAATTTTGTATGTTCTATTTTTTTCTTGCTTTGTTCTCATAGTTGTCTTTTGCTGTTACATCACATTTTTTGTTCCTTGTCTCTTTCAAAATGACAAGCTAAAATGTTAGTAGCCCAGCACCATTTCGAGCCACCACAGCAATTGCATTGACGTCAATGTACTTTCAAATTTATTGTTGAATGTTTTGATTGCGCAACTATCAAATAAATGCTCGAACAGCATGTGCCATAAATATAATTTTTTGGCTGATGAATTTTGCTGGTGTATAATAGGTCAGACTTCTGATGCGATTTCTTTGTTAAAAAAACTAGCTACATTGTTAAATAAAACATGTTTTATAGTTAAAGAATTGATAATAAAGTAAAATATTAATATTATATTATATATAACAAAGTTATAGTCCACATAATCAGCAAACTGAGCATACTACCGCAGTATTTCTTATTGGATAATATTCGACCGAAAAGAAAACGACAAGTAGGGAATAAAATATAGTAGCCGTAGCTGAGAGTATATACGAAGACTGTGGAGAGTAGATTCGGCGCCGTTTGCAGTCAATTTTGGGATCAGGAGGTATGTAAATACGCAAAACTGTCGCATTCGGGACGAAGAGCAACCTGAAAAAATTCAAAAGCTCCTATTTCATCCAGAAAAACCAACAGTAACCGATCATTTGATGCTTGAAATGAAAGCTCGTGATCTCGGCCACTTTTATATTCAACAAGACGACGCCAACACCTCTCGATGAGCAGATAACTTCACCTGATAATAAACACTGCTCATCAAATTTGAAGTTTCTGTGTTTTTTATTTAAAAGAGTAGGAAACCTCGAAATTTATCTCCCTATAAAATTATAATCGTAGGAAAATTGACATATTTTAAGAAATTTAATTTGTTATTTTACAGATTAGATTGACACTTTTATAGAATTTGATCCAAAAAAATATATTGTTGACTACCGTCTTTTCGTAAATGTCGCTGCAGTCGTATATCTACGACGTGCTACCACGCATTGCATCATTTAATAAAAAAAAAAAAAAAAAATGGCAAAAAGTGGTCGAACGAAATGGTAATTATTTTTTTTATTTATTTATTAGTATAAATATAAGAAAATAAGTAGAAATTTTATTAGAAATACGAAAAGACTTTTTCGACTACCAATTATTATTTCATTATTATGTGTTTACATCACGTGGTGTCACATCGTATGACATGATATCACATCAAATCATTTAAATATCTTTACCTAATTTTAAATGTATAATAATGTACCATATTTCAATTAACACCAAAACGTCTGCAAAAAATATGCTAAATAATATCGTGTCTCACCATGACCACAATCTAATTACAATACTGCTATATATCCGCTAAATTTTATTAGAAAATACTATTTATAGTATAGCTTATACAAAGTGATTAACAGTAGAATCACATCACGTCATTGCATACAACGGCATATCTTCAAACTTCCATCGTCACATCACAATATTTTACAAAACAGCATCACATCACAAAATAAAGTAATACTTCGTTGTCCTATCGTACATATTATCAGCATCTCAAATAATTGCATATTAGGACAATGAAGCGAAATTTTAAATTATAAGGCATCGGCAGTAAATGTCTTAAAAATATCACATGTTACTCCATGATATGAGAAATCACATTATCACCTTTAGTAGGGAAATTCAAATTATTTCAAAATGAAAATAAGAATATCAATTCATAAATGTTTAATACCTTGTCTAACTCAAAGTGGCAGATAAATTCTACTTCATTATATACAGCCTTATAAATACCCAAGCAAAACTGCAAGCAATGCACAAACAACCTTTGCAAACCCAAATAAGTGGAGCCCAGATAGTGTTATGTCTCTCTACCATAAAACAGTGCTATCACCTACAACAAAACCAATCGTTGCATGCTTCCACATTCATTGGACAATTAAATCAGTACGCAAATTTCGAACCAAAGGCCAGTTGAGCGTTCGCTTTTTTTTTGTTTTTTTTTGTAATGGCGTCACTGTGGTGACAAATGGCGGTTGGTGTGGTTCAATGGCGGTTAAATGCGTGGGAATGCAATAACAAGGACAATAGTAAAAGGTTTAATGGAAAAATATAAAAAAAAAACATAAAATGCATTGCCGCATTGCGAATATAAATTAAAGTGGTGTGAAGAAGAGCAATAAATGGTGAAACAATTTGAGATCAGTATGCAAGGAATGTGCTAAAGGCGCATAAGAAAACTTGAAAGGAATGTAAATTATTTTTTTACAAGAATTTCGCTGCCATAAAATTTGCATATATTTCAGAGAAGAACTATAGGAACAATAGAGAGAAAAGAAGGGACAAATAATTGATAGATATGGAGAATAGAAGAAATAATTTTCTTATGGTCGATGATTTTGCGAGCTGTTAAGGATTTTATGTTATTTATTAATTGTTCAGTCAGATTTTTGATGGTTCAGTTTATTTAAGTCCGTATTTTGACCTGAATAAAGCGATTGAAGAAACTGGGAATCGGAAGAATTGTCCTAAAGTTCGACTCTCTTGCTTAAAAGTATAAATGAGTACATTCAAGATAGATATAAATAGATAAAGAATTTCTATCATGGTGTTTTTTCTAACACAGAAAACGCCAACATGTTCACATAATTTAATTTTGACAACATAGGAGTTCCAGAACATAACTGTCTAATATCTTGCTTCACAGTTAGCACTGAAAAAGTTGAATGATCCTCCTCCCATAAACTTTAGCTTTACATGCTACAAGTTTTCAAAGTCGTCATAGTCTTTTTTCTATATCTAAATTTTTTTTATGTTTTTCAAAAGATTGCCTTTGATTCTATAGAAAACTCACCGAAAAATGTTACATACTTCAACTGATAAAAAAGCAATAAGAGATGATTATAATCGTATGGCGCWCTTTGAACTGCTTTCGCTGGGCCAAACTGTCAAAAAAGAATATTGTTTGAGTGTTATGCGTCATGTGTCTCCAGCTATTCGTCTGAAATGTCCAGAATTATGAGCGAACAACTATTCGTTGATTCATACTATAACTTACCATACTATAATGACTTTTTATTTAGTTCTAAACGTTTGGTGCAATCTACGAAGGATTTTTTCATATCAGATCACTTTAGCATATAGCTCCCACATAAACTGCACAATCGGAATCAAGGACTTGTATAGAAAAATTTTTTACTTGAATAAAAAAAAAACAAAACTTAATCAAATTTATTACTGTAATTAGCTTGAAACTACGTTTTAAAATCCCAACTAAGGTGAGTGCAATAAATTATGCATGAAAAAAATGCAAAGACATAAAAAATTTTCATAATTCAAAAGGAAATAAAAAGCCAAATAAATCATGCAAAAAAGGTGCGACAGCAAGCAGTTATTGAATTGGAAAAAGCGCTCATAAATCAGTGCAATTTAAATGCAATTCATAGTGGGCAATAACGAGTGCAACAAAGAGGGCAGAAAATGTAATGAAAAGTAAAGAAAAAGCAAAAATAAAAAGGAAATAAAAGCAAAAGAGGAGGCAAAAATGAAAAAAGCTAAATGAAATGAAAACAAAAATACAACAAACACAATAACAACATTTAATTGTCGTGTGCGGGGGAAGGCAAATTTCAATGCAAAGCGAAAAATGCCGGCAAATTTGCGTGAACAAAAAGTATTTAGTTGCATGAATGATGAGACGACAAGGCGAGAGGTGCCATCGAGGAGGTAGGAAAAAGGTTGAAAGTTGACAAATGATACTGGATATATGTATACATACACACAAGTCACTGAATAAATATATATATATATATAGTGTATATATGTGTGTGAAAAGGTATATATGTATTTGTTGCACGTTTAAGCGCGTGGTGCGGTGTTCGAAAGCGGCCACTTTGAAAAGCTTTTATTGCAGCAAATTGTTGCAATTAATGGTGTGCTTGACGCACGGTATTTGCAAGCTTATAGTATTTGCAACAAGCTGACGTGAGAGATTATTGTACTTTTGCGATTATTTTAGTCTTATTTTCTTACGTAACTGTATGCAATGTTGTGTTTATACATTTTGTGACAATAAAGCAACCGAATTTTTTAATTAAAATTTATCTCAAATTTTGTATTTCTAAACAAACCTCGTTGCAAATGTTTTCCATCATTACCGCAATTTAGTTTTATCAAATATTTAATCAAAAAATGCCATTATCATAAGTCTACGAACGGTACAAGGCTTTCAAAGACGGTCAAGAGATCGTTGAGGACAAGCTTTGTTCTGAACGACCTTCGACCTATTCTGATGAAAATATTAAAAAAAAAGTGAAGAATACTTGTATGGTGCTTGAAAATTGTCAGGTGGGTGTTAGAAAGATACCAAGAGCTCAACATCTCTCGTTAGCCGGTTCAAATAATTTTGGTGTATATATTGGGTATGAAATGCATTCTTGCTCGACTCTGATTTTTTTTTCGAAGAAAGTACTGTAAACAGATCGCTTTGGATATGCTCCGATCCCACATTCATGGAGAGCATTATAACTGCTGATGAGACATGATGGGTTTATAAGTTTGACACACAAACAAGTCAACAATCATTTGATTGGAGGGGAAAGAACGAGTCAAAACCAAAACAACCACGCCAAAGCCGCTCAAACATCTAGGTAATGCTCATTAGTTTTTCGATATTTGTGGTTTGGTGCGTCATTAATTTGGTCCAGAGGGACAGGCGGCCAATAACGTGGGAAAATCCGTCGAAAACGGCCTGAATTGTGGAAGCACAATTAATATATATTTTATAAGAAGATAATTTTTAGTACAATGTATATATATATAGTATATAAAGGCATATGCATTGCGATTTATGTTTGTCTCTTTTTTTTACTGATTTCTGCTACTGCTGCACAAACATGCAACTGATTGGCACGTAATACCGCTGCTGGCTGGTTGGCTGGCGTACGTGCAATAATTAAAAATGCATTGTAAAAATCCCTTACAAATAACAAAAACAGTCAAGACAATAACAACAAAATTGTATTGGAAAATAACATTCTCTGTGCTATATATGTATATACAAACACTCGTCAATATAATCACATACTCACGCATTTAAGCAAACAAACGCCAATTGATTGGTCGTATGCCAGCGAAAATTGAGCAATTGTTTGCGACGAAATTTTTCAAAATAATTGCAAGAACAGCAAAAAGGTGAAATCCGACAAATTGGCATATTGAAAAGGCTTGAATTTTAGATATTTCAAATTGCACTAAAAATTGTGGGAAAATCATTTAATTGCAGTTGAAAATACGAAAAAAAGTTAAACAATTAATTTCAGCAATTAAAGATGGAGTACAAACAATAATACCTTCATTACTTCAGTATATTTTCGATAGCTTATACTATTCCAGTAGATATCGAAAAGTTCGCGACATAAAGAAAAAATTATGGGTAATGCTGTCGACAGCTTGTAAATTAGGTCTGCAAAATCTGTTCATTATCCAATAAACTTGAAACTATAATGGATTCATAGCTCGAATGACGCGAGATGATTAACTGTCGAAATTTTTTKTATTATTTCTTTATTATAAGGAATGTTAAAAAAATTCATTAATTTTCTAAAAATAATAATAAGCTTTC
>NW_017534919.1:604927-618981 GCF_001853355.1 Bactrocera latifrons
ATTTTAAATATTAAAAATTTTGCTACCCAAAAATATTTTTAAAAATTTCCACAAATTAGGATTCTTTTTCAGTAAAATTACTTTTGGTCTAAAATTGTTTTCAAAAAATTGTGTTCATTTATTTTCACATACAAGGTCTGTCGCAAAAGAAACAGAACTTTTTGAATATAACTGTTTCTGGAGGCGCTAATTGATCGGGCTAAACGCTATATCGAAGCACAAGGAAACTACTTTGAATAAAAGAATATAACTTTTAAACTACAAAAAATATTATTTTTTTTTTTAACAGTCCTGTTTCTTTTGTGACAGACCTTGTAAGCAATGTTCTTACCTACCAAAAAATTAAATTTTTTTGATTTATTGTTAGATTGTGTGTTAAACGCTTTATGATTCTATATAATATGCTAGCTTGTAGAGATAAATACATATGTATATAAGCTTTCATATGAGTACAATAGATTTCGCTTGGCCAATTAGTTGGATAATTCGCGCAAATGCTGCACAAAATCACTTCCACCTGCAATATGGCACCGACACATCTAAACTTTAAGCACTTACACATAGTATGTATTAAACATTAATGGCGAAATTTGCATAGACCTGGCTACAGTGACAATCACGTAGCAAGTCTCCAAATGTGTCACCATAATACGTACAATAGCAATAACAAAGCTAGCCGTTATGAGCATATTGCAAACTTCTGTTCATTCACCTACAGCAATTGTCAAAAACAATAACAATTATTTCCGTTTGCACTCATGTTTACCTATACACACATACATATGTATATGCGTGCTTGACAGGAACAGCTGTTGCTTGCATGTTTATTGTCCGGGTATATGCTTAAGCAAATTGGCATGTGAGTGCAAGCAAATTTGTTCACACATAAGTTCACTATGCTGCAGTTGTGTTAATAAGCAGCTTGTTGCACGCATGCCTGCCTTTGCATACATACATTCTGCTGTTTATATATGTATTTATCCATACATAACTCATACCAATTAGTGCAGCATGCCATGTCAAGCCATCTCAAGGTAGCTGTCTGAAAGAAGTTCCCTCAGTAGTATTAGCCAGGAGAAGTTCATGTTTGCATGTACGCATCTGCCTCTGCGTTTGCTATGCCTGTTTGGTGTATAGAGGTAGTGTCTGTTCCGCTAAGTAAATAGTTTTCGATTTTATGTAATATATTTTTAATTAAACAACGCTATAAAAATTAAATTTACTGATTTCGACATTTCCGAATTTTAGGGATTCTATATTTATACCCTTTTGTATACAAATTTCCTTTTTCGCGATTTCAGGAGCTGTGTCGAAATTTTGAGCTTCTATAGCTGGATATCTACTAAGCTTACTAATAATAAGATGAAGATATATATGCTTAAGTAATTAACCAAATTTTCCTTTTTAGGATTCTAAAATTAATTATATATTCTATATACACGAATTTTGTTTTGGAAAATGCTGTATAATAAGACGGAGCGTTTTGGGAAGGATTGTATCATCTCTCTATTTGGGAAGTGATAGCATAACACCAGGAGATGGTGTGCTCGATTTCCCAATCGATGACGTTGGAGCAAACGTCAAATTTTCAGGTCATGAAGAAGTTCGAATAGCAATTACCCGTTTGAAGAACAAGAACAAAGCGGCGGCGGCTGATGGATTGCCGTAGAAGCTATTCAAATACGGCGGCGAAAAAGTGATAAAGAGCATGCATCATCTTCTTTCTAGAATATATTCGCACGAAAGCATGCCCGACAATTGGGATTTAATCTGCGCCAACTTCCGTAAGATAAGATCTTCTAATAATCACATTTAAGGCTCTATCGAGAGTACTGTGAGAAAGATTAAAGCCCACCGTCAGCAAACTGATTAAAACTTGTCAGTGTGGCTTTAGGCCTAGTAATCGACAACTATACAGATATTCACCATGCGCAAATCTGGGAAAATGCCCGTGAAACGAGCTACCTCTTCGTTGATTTTAAATCTGCTTATGACAGCAGACCTTCATGTCGCTATTTTTGAATTTGGAATCCCCGAAAAAACTAATGCTGCTAAGCAATACAAAAAGCTCTATCAGGATCAAGAAGGACCTCTCCGAGCCATTCTATATCAAACGAGGTTTGAGACAAGGCGACTTTCCATCGTGCGACTTCTTCAATCAAGTGGCTTTGAAATAATCATATAAGAAATAAAGAGTTGAGTGAAAATTCCATTTCACGTTGAACAAACAGGAACTCCGATGTGGAACTAAAAGATACATAAGTATTAGTATTTCAGTCATATTTTCTTTACCTTTTTTATTCGGCATATGGAAATATTAGAAACCTTTCTTTTGCTCAGAGGGTTCTCTCTACTTTCACATCATTAGCCCATCCTCTCATTTGTTATCATTTCTCAAAGTACGTTTTAAAAGCAGCTGTTTGCCTGCTGGTCGGCAACCTGTATAAGCATATTATAAGTGCCACAATAGTAGCAACAACATCAGAGGAGTAATGTCAGTTAACAAACAGCATCAACAACGACAGTAACAAAAAAAAAAAAAAAATTTGCGGAACTTTTCTAGCAGTTTGCCACACTCATAAATAACAAAGTGCGCAAACCAATTGTCAGGCGTCATTATTAGCATGGAGCCGCAACTTTGCCTGTCCTGCTTTTTATCTTGTTTACCCTATGCTTGTTTCGACAAGTGGGTCATAAATTATGGCCTGTCGCAATTATGAATCTGTAGTATATGCATGCATACGAGTTTACAGACTTACACACATTAGGACAGGTGTATGCGGTGACAAGTATTACTGACACAAAAATTGATCAAAACGTTAGGTTAGAAGCGATTTGTGGTAACTTGCTGTGCTTTAGGGTGCATTAATTGACTTTTTTGTGTGCTTTTGTGTGTGTGAATAACCCCACAGGTATGATACCGACTCGTTTAACTATTGCCTTGGAAGGCTTAATGGGTAATTTTATCTGACAGCGTGACTCATTCTGCTGCAATAGCAAGACAAGACAGTATTGTGTCGAATCTCCATATCGTACATAAGTATTTTTACATTTTCAGGTCGTATTCTGACAAAAATTGCTCTTCTTCTCATCTTTCCGAAGGTTTGTACATATGGTAGATACTGGTATGTGAACCTATAGCAAAAAGAGTAGGTTCTATCGGGTTGGGGCCGCCGTTGGGCTTTTATATAAAATTAGTTTTAATAATTTAAGTCGAAATGGAAACTGTATCGGGTCCATAAACTGCACAAATTTTATTGGCGGCTTGAGATGAATTTTTGCCTTTATCGTAGTAGTACTGTAAAATATGCCGTATTTTCTCTTTATTTTGCTCCATGTTTGCGACGCTATAGCTCACGAACAGCTTAAAGGAAACGACAATCAATCGCGTGTTAGCGCGTGAAATGAGCTTTCCAAAAAGGTATAGCATGGCCCGATGCGACGAATAAAACCTAGAATTACGCGCTCTCAGCCCCAACTAGCGAAAATACCGCAAGACTTTTTTGACAATCTAATATTATTCTTTAGTCCCAACCATCTCTCTGCACTTTACTTCTAAAAGGACGACATTTTTTCAATTTCGGAACAAATTGTTCAGATCGTTCAAGTTCTTATCAGGATTTCTTTTGTATAGTGTCTATAGCTTCGATGCAACCAAAGTTAACGTTTTTCTTGTTTTTATCTTTACTAATTCTGCACCATGTTCATAGCATTATTTTGTATAGAAAATATACTAAACTTTCGAATTAGTACTTATGATTTGGTTTGATATTTATTAGAAGCCATTTTATATAGCAAGTTTGCACTAAACATATAAGTAGGCAACGTAATTACTCATTTCCACGTAAAATATTGCTGTGTGCATTCAAATAATCCCTGCCACACCATTTGACCTTGTTGTGTTGGCTATTTTACGCGCAAAAATCATGTTTATTATTATTGTTATTAATGTTTTCATTCTCGCCAACTCCTCCTCTTTCCATCAGCCTTATTGCAGCGCCTAAAGGTAGGCCAGCGCACATATAAACTATTCGCTGTCGTGAACGATGCGTGCATGCGCGTAATAAGCGTTGACGTTAGCGCATTGCAACTACAACATAGTATGATTAAAAATACTTAACAACAAAAATTACAACAACAGCGCGTATAATTAGCAATGCATTGTAAATCATGTTAGCCGGTTGAGCGCGTGTAGTTGCCAACTTAAAAAGCGACAATTAACTTTACAGCTGTTAGTGTGCTCGCACGCTGCACTTTTCACCCAACGCGCTTGCCCTCGCTTTGATTCAGCTTTTTGTGTGCGGTTTTTATTGGCTTTTTTTTGCAATTGCCGTGCCTGCAATTCAATTAGAGCGCAATTTGTATTTTTAAAGGCGCACTCAAAAATTCACCTCAAGCCTTACGCCGCTCCTGAAATCCTTGCTATGCACGCCAATGACCAAGCGGTCCGCCTTTTGCACGTTCACGCAACCAAATGTTTGCTTTTAATGCAACTGCACGACATATCTCTACCTTCAGCTGCCTCAACTAATGCGTTTGAACCCCTGTTGCTTGCCTCCTGCTGGGTAAAAGCGACTTTGTTCGCTTCCAAAGTCAACTTCACTCAATTTTGATGTCGCACCTTTCATACACTTGGCCTACCATTAACTTGGCAATTTTATTTCTTGCTCGTCGCGCCTATGCCAATAACCTTGTGCTAGTGCTCTCAATTACTAACGGCATTTTAGTATGTACTATGTGATTGTATTTGTAATGGAAGAAAGGTACTGAAGTGCCGACAATATGCAAGTGAGCCCATCAATGAACCAGGAAGTAGGTGCGTTGCTTAAAATGCAGGGCGAGTGTTGCCATATTTTTGTTATTTTGGTTTTAGTAGTGTGTGAGTTGAGGGTTACTTAGTAATATAGCTAATAACCGAAAAGCTTAGATGTTAGTAGTATAAATAACTAAACAAAAGAACTAATTCACCTACCTTAAAGAGCGATTTATCCTTATAGAGATTGGGGTGAGTTGTGGTCGTTTCATAAATGTAATCACTTTCAGAACGCCCCAAGCTTTCTCGGAAACTAGTTCTGTTTCCCTTCGACTTATAAGTCGGTCCAGATAATATAAAATCATTTTAATTTATCCTTAATTTCTTCAATACAAAGCCTTTAAAAGTTCGTGATTATTCTTCTCGGAACTGTTTAAATATAGCCACCTAAATTACGCATGATCGATCATTGCAGAATGAATATATAGCCATCGCCCTCAAATTTTAAATCTTAACTACGCGTAGGGTGTTTGTTAGCGAACAAGGCTCAATTACTTGACAGCAAGTTTGGAGACTACAATCGATACCTCAACGACAGATAGAAGAAATGGACTGATAACCTGTCAATCTTAAACTAATTTTATCAACGAGACCACAATAAAGAGCCCTCAGATAAAACAAACAACCACCAAAATTTCAAAACTTCATAGGACTTGTAAACATGGAATAATATTGTTACTTGGGCCGTTTCAGCGCCTTTAACGTGATCTGTTAACGCTGCTGTTGAACTAGCGATAAACCTGCCATCTATAGACCTCTTCACTGAATGCAGCGCGGCAAATCGGCATGGCGAATATTGGCTGCAGTAGAGTTTACATACAGAACCTTCGGGCACATGATCCTAATTTTCAAATGGGAAAGCAACCACGGATGGCTCCAAAATGGATGACGATGTTGGTGGGGGCATATAATGTCAAGAGTTAGGCATAAAAAACAACCGTCAGACCATTGCAGTATGTTTCAAGCAGAGGTCTTTGCTATCAAGGCTTTAACCTAGTTTCGAATATCGACCAGAAGTGTCTTGGAAAGCATGTTAGCAGGGTAGAGACTGCTGCCAGACCCAATCGATTTCCCTTCTGCTAGATGCCAGGTTACAATGTAGCCGAGAGCAATGAGATAATGAACGAGCTTGTCAACAGTGATGTTCTGCTGCCACCCGAAACTCATTCATTATCTTCACGACTATCTGGACAGGAACGATGGATCAATGCGGCATTCGATAGAAAATACTGTTGGAATAATTCCTGATTACTGTCTGTTGGCGCATATGATAGAGATGACTGCAGGAAATGTCAAAAGCAAGCGAATGCATCTCTGGAATCCTTTTTTTTTCAATTTTATAGTAGTTTAACAAATTATTAAATAAAATATCCCGAATTTTCGTTTTAAAATTTTTTCCTCATCTGGTAACTCTGTACGCCGCAAGAAAATCATTCATTGAATATGCATTGCCTATCATGCTTTCAGCCATTCTGAATGGTTTTAATACGTTCAGTATACGTACCACTACCACTCACTTCTCTGTCCTCTACCACCCAGCTACACAAGCGATATTCCATGAAAGCGCTTCCGGCGGCAAAGTGATTCAGAGCGAGCGCAATATATTTTTGCATATTTAAATGAATTCTTTAATTTGCCGCAATAAAGGTGCAGCGCAATCACAGGCCGCCGAGTGATATTTAAAAATTGCAGTAATTATTGGCTCTACAGCGACGTCATACAGGAGAGAGTGGGAGTGAAGAGATTTAACGAGCGCTGCACAAACGAGCCAAGTTCGCGCACTGCAATCAAGCAATCAGTGCAACAAGCAATCAGTGCAACCAGGAGCGGCACACTGGTAAACAGTTAGGCAAAGTGCAGTTGAAGGTTTGAGAAAATGTGGGAGGTGTGGAAAATGGTGATATTGCGGGCGTGAGTGCAGTTAACGGCGAAATTATTTTAATGAAATATGCCGTTGGCTTGTAAGCCTGGTCATAAGCCTGCTGTAAGCTTTGGCGCTAATGACAGTAGAAGTTTCATGTATTGTTGCAGGTAGCATAGTTGCTTTTGTTGTAATTTGAACGCAATATAAGTTCATTAGCTGATGGCGTGGCAAATAATTGCGCCCCGAAACAGAGGAGCGGATACTCACATAAGAGAGGCGACAGGTAGATACAAACATCAGTAGCGGCACCAAATATAACAACAGTAATGACAAATCCTCTTTCATAACACATCATCGCACAATTAACCTTATGTCAATCACTTAAAGTGTAAGTTACACCTTGTAATTCCTTCAAATGCTCACGCCAAAGCCACACCTGCCACCTGCCACATCTGCCTTGCTAGTTTTGCGTTAGCAAAATAAATGCCTTTTGGCGTGACGAAATGAACATCCGCAAAAGCGACGAACTGCCATAAGCGCAATAGCCTTCTCATATGCCACTGCCGTTACAACGGCACTTTGCGTGCAGAAAAGCCTTTGCGAGTACGCTAATTGTGGCACAAACCAGCGTTTATGTATAAACTCACCTGCCTACTCGCCTGCTTGCCTGTTGACCGGCTTGCTCTTATCCACTTGAGTGGCTTGTCGTCGACTCGCGCTGCTGTCGGCGACTTGCGTCAACACTCTGACAGCGCTGGCAGCGTTGCTGATAGCAGTGTAGTGGCAGTAGAAAGTGAAAGCGAAAGGTCTCCAGTCGCAATACTCGCCACCGACGCTCTCTTCGTTAGTTTGCGCTCACACGCAGCAGGTTTTCAACTCAATTGAAATTTATGGTTAACGCGGTTCGGGGTTTTTGCTGCTGCTGTTCGTTGACGCACAACAAAGTAAGTGAAAAGTGGGCCAATGCTCCATTTACATTGGCATACCCACATGCATGAGAAGTGTGTGAAGTTTCTTTATGTGCGCTTGTGTTGATGTGTTGTGGCACGTGCGGAATTTGACAGGTAGCGTTTTTCGCTCGCTAGCTTGTACTTTGACTTTGAAAAAGTTTCAGATATTTTGATATTCGGTTGGAATTTGTACTTGCAAAAATTTTTTTAGCTATGATCGGCTTATTTTGCACGTATATGTGGAAATAGTGGTAGCATAATCGATAAAATTCGATAAATATTAAAATTTTCTTAAAACACAAGCACAAAATGTAATATTATACTTATTGCGTGGGGTTTGGCAAAACAATAATATATTTCAAGAAACTTGATAATACAATCGATACGTTTTGAAAATTTCGATAATTTCAACCATAGTAACTAGTACTATTTAATGCTTTCCGTTTAGGTGCATTTGAATAAAACAAATATCTGTCCACAAAATATTTTGCCACAATCTCTTAATTTCGATAAATATTTAAAATTTCATTTAAGAGAAACCATTATATGGCTTAGGAAAGCACGAATAAAGCAATATTCTTTCAGAAAAATTATAGCACAATCGATTATTATCGATAAATTTATAAAATTTTTATAATTTCAACCATAATATTTGTTAGTTGGTGGCTGTGGCTGAAAAAATATGTAAATGAACAATATTTCCACTGATTAACACAATAGCACTATCGATTAATTGCGATAAGTTTTAAATTTTTATCTAAAAGCAAGCATAAAATTTAAAATTGACTGAATATACGATTTGAGAAAGTTCAAATAAGAATTAAAATTTTCTCACCCCGTAACATTTTTTATAATCGACTTTTTGCGATAAATTTAGATTTTGTTTTCTAAATTTTACCATAAAGTATAATAGTTATTGTATATACGACTAAAGCAATGTCAAATAAAAGCATTATTTACAGTCGTTTATTTTCGATAATTGATAACCAACTTTACAAATTTTTATATTGTATTTGTGTTGAGAAAAACTATCGATAACCTTTAAAACTTTCTGTTAACTTGCTAGGAATTGCGACGATACAATCGATCAATTTCGATAACACTTGAAGTTCTTTATTAAATTTATAAAATTTGCTATACACCTATGTTATTTGTTGGTCTTCGCTTGTGTAAAATATTTATTTCACCAATAAACTTGGTAGTACAATCGATTAACATGTATATATAATTTTTCGAATATTCGGTAATTGCTACGATAAGATTTGGTATTAGTGCTTAGAGTTTGGAAAAGTTTGAACAAACCACTACTTACACTAAGAAATATATTTTCCCAATTGATTAATTTCGATAGCTCTTTAAATTTTTCATAAAGTCAATCGTAAAATGTAATAAATGTTTGTAGCTTGCGAAAATGATGGCATAATCGATTATTTATTATTTTAACTTGAGAAATAGTGCACGTAATTAACTATTTCGTACTTAAAAGAGTTAAAATAAGCCACTAATATCATTATAGCATGATTATTTTCGAGTACTTTCGAAATTTTTGGCAATGGAAGTAATTTATTTTAATCCTCAATGCATGGTTATTAGAATAAAGCAATAATCTTTCTAAGAGGCACGTTGCAAAAATCGATAGTTTTCGATAATTTTTAATTAATCGATTATTTTCGATAAAATTTAAATTATCGTTTAATTTCAATAACTTTTTAATTTTCCCAACATTTATAAATTTAATTTAATATTTGGGACACGAAGCTTATGTGATCTCGAATAAAATACCAAACTCTATCGGAAACATTATGATCAAATCGATTAATTTCGATTTTGTTATATTTTGTAGAATGGACAATAATTGTTGACTACTTGGCGTTTATTTCTTCTAAAGTTTTGTATGAAGTATATGAATACTTGAGCAAATATGTTGACATAATCGATTAATTAAGATAAATTTTTGTAATTTGGACTAAGAGAAATAACTAGTTCCTCGAACGACTCAACTACTAAGAAAGGTTTCTATAACCTCAATAAAACCAAAAAATTATCTAGGTGTCCGGATAGCTTCTAGAATTTATCTTCTAAAAGCCCTTTAAACCCGTATTTTTTAGTATCGAGAAATACTCAAAGTTTTTAAATTTAAAAATAATATAATTTAATAAAGTTCCCACTCGCAAATAATTTGATTCCTTTGCCATCTCAATTGAAGTCCTGCCGCTTGGAGTTGCCATATTCCATGACCTTTTTTCTTTCCGATTTTAATTATGCGCAGTCAAATCAACCCAATTAAAAGTATTGCTCGCTTTTCATGGAAAAAATTGTAAAGCAATTTTAGTTTGCTTTGAGAGTGCGCATGTGTGTCGCTGTATATATAAATATTTGTGCGAGTGTGCTCTGGGAAATTTTATCATAAACTTGCACTGGACCATTTGCATATTACTTCGCACAAGCACTCATTTTATAACTTAATTTCAACATGACCAAAAGGGCAGCAAAAATCTCATCTACATATACACACATAACAAATACATACATACGTATATTCAGTCATAAAATGTACACTCGTAAAATCATATAAATGTGATAAATCGGAGTGGAGAATATTTCTAAGCTTTATGTATGTATATGTGTGTATAAATTTACATGTAGTTGATATATCATAGTTGTGCTATGAATATATGCTAAGGTTATGTAACGGGTGGTTCAGAAACAATTATAATAAGTAAATTGAGAATGAATTGAGTGTGTAATGCATATATTTAGATGTCTACTCGATTTTATTAATTTATTCTTTGTAATTTTTTTTTAAGAAACGAACCTTATAACCCAATGAACAATTTTTGATTTCAGCTAACTTTAAGATAGGGTTTTACGCATATTTATTAATATATATAAGATATTTGTTGGAATATATGGAATAGGAATTACCGCTACTATTAAAATTTGACAAGACTCTCAAAAAAAAAAAAAAAAAAAAAGGAAAATGGAGCAAACATAGCTCAAAAGTTTGTTCAAGAACATTGCGAAATTGATTTCACAAAAGAAAATTTAATCCACTTCCGCGCACGCAAACAAACAAAATCAAATATTGCTAATATTAAACCAATATCAGCGCACTAAATTAATAGATAAGCATTTAAAGGCTCACCTTTTATTCCAACTCATATCTGGGTAATTAAACTTTATCCATAAAATACTTCTACTTGCTGTGCACTACATACATAGCAGCTTGACTTTTGCCCATAGTGGTCATCCTCTCGCTTGATTACACGAATTGCTCATTTCTACTGAACTTGTAGTTGTATGTATATATGGTTTGTTTGGATAGGTATTACTTCAACTAATAGTAAGGACATGCTTGAAAATCAGAGTAGAAGTGAGAATGAAATACACTATGATGTACAGTATGACAATTTGGCATAATTTTCTAGCAAGTGAATATTTGAAATTTGAAGGAAGTCATAGAAGGGTCAAACCACGTCAAGTGGTCCACTAGCACTTTGACCCAGATATTACTGTGGATCGAAGTTTATGACTAAAAGAAGATTTCTTGACAAAGAATAGATCTTGACAAACTTATAATATTAAAGGAAGGTATAACTGCATTGATCGTGTGCAAATGTCTAAAGAAACAGTTCTTACCACCTTTTAGACGGCGATCATTTAAATGCATAGAAGACATTCCCGAGAATGCAATAATTGTGTGTATTATTATTATCTACAACAGGAACATGTACTAACTATATTACCGTTTATAATATATAATAGGTATTTGTTAAAAACTATCAAGCCATTCAGGTTAGATTAGGTTTAAAAGCTACTGTTACAATCGTTTCGAAAATTTCCTCCTGGCCTGCCGAAAATGTGGCTGCCGAGATGCTTCAACCTTAGTCTTGCAAAAGGTGAACAATGGAGAATGAACAGTTTGATGTTCTTTCTCACCTTACGCCTTACGAATTTTACAATATGCATCCGAAAAGATATTACCGCACATATGCCTTTTGAACAATGTGAAATAAGAGCTGCAATGATTGTGGCAACATGAACCATTCCGAAAATGTTATACCTCGTAAAATCATACCAACCTTCAATTAAAAGCTTAACTATTATGCATTTCAGTGGATCTCTTCCGTTCTACTCAAGGTCAAAAGGAACTCGTAGTCGCATTGCTAAGCTCAAGCGATGACTATAGGTCTAGCGTTAGAACGCAAGAACACAACTAGAATCGTCTTTTGTAAGCTCAAAAACTTTGAAGTTTTCTTGGTTTTAAGTAATAAAATATACTTTTTATTAGAATTTCTTGCTGCAAAGGGTTTGAAAGGCCTCTGCCTATTAGAGTAATCACGACATTCCTAATCAATTAAAACTTACTTCAGGTTAGGTTAATATGGTCAATAAGCCGCGCTTAGACCAGTTTGGTTCTTTGCGATACTAGATGTAGTCCAAAAGAGCTAGCTTAGGATGCCTGAGATTGACGCGAATTTTAAGAGAATCTGTGGCCTCACTATTATTACCTCCTCCAGAGTATTATACCGTGGAGACGCCACATGTTTACAGCGTTGTTTTGCCAATGCGGAACTTTCTTTAAGTATCTAATACATCTTTGTTTTTTGCTAGCGGGCGGTTGGTGTTTATAGTAAGAAATTTGATTTCCTCTCACCGACATCTTTCTATAGAACTTTTTTGATTACAGACTTTGAGAAACGTAATACTCATGGTAGGTATTGCAGAGAGAGCTGTAGCGTATTTCTCTGTCATGCAGGAATAAATTTAGAGTCGACCACAAAATTTTTTCTTTTTTTTTTGCATTTTCGCTCTAAAGTAAAATTTGGACTGCAACGCTGAGTTCTTTAGAAAATTTTGACTGATATCTGAAGTTTTTACGTCAACTGGAGCAATCATATTCAAAAGTATGGCGCCGCAGTTTGGACACTCTTACAACTGCCATACGAATTGAACCATCAAAATCAGGTTCGTATTGGAACAACATTATATTTGACATAAATTTTTGTCAAGGACAACTCTACGATCTCCGAGTAAATTGTTCAGTGTGGGCAACTCGAGAATATAGCTGTCATACACACCGAGCGATTAAATTCAAATTCTTGCTTAACGTTTTTCTTCTCTTTTTTTAGATTTTGCCTCATTTTACCCCACTGTATCAACGTTGCACCATTAAGTCAATTAGTAAGCAAAATATTCTTACAGGTCCTTGCATCAGCATGAACATGAAGAAAACCAACAAACAAAAGGTTGTAATGTGAGCATTTTAATTTACAGTCTAATAGTCGATAATTACTTTATGGCCAATGAAAATGAAATCACCGTTGGCATAGCGGTAAAAGCAAATGAAAGCAAAACTTTTCGACAAAAGACCAGCATAGTAAGAGAGCAATTAAAGCTTGGCTACAGCTACTTCATCGGCAAGTCAAAATGACTTGAAACTTCAACATACAAATCGAGAGGATGTACAATAACGGAATCGAACTGAAAAAAAAGACTGCCATGGAGTCGTGCCTTTGTTTTGAATAAATGGCGTTACACCGACGACGATATATGCAAGGTATAACGTATAATATGATGGTGACCCACTTATGTGGTAACTTAAGACCCACATAGTGGCTACGCGAACCATATTCGCATAACGAAGCTTTGGTAACAAATTCTTCGGATTTGCGTGCGAGTTTCATAATATTGCGCGTAAAATAGTGCCAACTCCCCTGCGTTCACCCTCACATGTTGCTAGAAAAGAGCAATACATAGCCTCACGCAATCAACTAATAGTCTCTCTCTAAAACTCTCCAACTTCTACTAACACACACGAACTATAAGTTTTCTACAAACAAATGTAATGGCAACACTTGCAAAATGCCACCTGCCACCAGCAACTCATCGTTTTTTGTATGAAATGCTTGTAAAAGTCGACGTGTTGTTGTTTTAGCGCTTTGAGGCAATCGTCAATCTTCTAATATACACGCAATAAGTCCACTATGGCTCGACCACCCTTCCCTTAATCAAATATTGCGAACCCGGCACTCAAACCAGCAAGATCTTCAAGTTTTCTTCTTCTTTTTACTTTTTTGTTTCTTATTTTTCATTGGCATATTGTGATGTGTCATGTTCGTATTATTTATTGTGTTGCTAATGTTGTTGTTGCTGCTTGTTTTGCTGTTGTAATGGTGGTAGTGACATTTTTACTGCTTGTTGGTTTTAAGAATCGCAGTAAAGTAAGTGGCCGCTAAGGAAGAAATGAAATGAAAAGTAACATAGTTGTGCGAAATTGCCGAGTAAAATAGGTGGAATGCAAGGCTACACTGGGAAAAAAATTGGCAGAAACATTTTTTAACTTCGAAAAAGATTTTTAAAATTTTCATAAAAAAATTTGCTTTGAGGCCATTCACATAGTTTTTAGTAGTATTTATTAAAATAA